>NC_053494.1:99141346-99441346 GCF_905171775.1 Rana temporaria | reverse complement strand
GCGCATGCATGGGAGTGACGTCACGTGACTCAGGCCAGTCACAGAGCTGGAGTCCACAGCCCTGAAAAGAAGAGGGACGAAGATGGATGCGGCCACCAGCGGGGACAGCGCAGGCTTCGTTTGTATGCAAGTGCCACATAATGGGCTAGTATGCACTGCATACTAGCCCATTATGCTTTTACTTTGCAGGGAACAAAAGAGGGAAAAAAAACCATCAGGGTTTACGTCCTCTTTAACAAATCATGAACATGTGGTAATAAGTCTAGCAAAATGAAGTGACAAGGAGTTCTTTGCAAACCCTTCAGACCATGTCCGTCTACAATATCCTTCAATGTATTAGAAAATAACCTGGAAATATTCGGTCACATTTTTCCATTACTGTGAACATTATATAATCAAGCCTTTGCAAGCTCAATATTCTGGGAATATTTTACTAGGTGTGTCCCTATTATAGCACTAACAGCTCCTTAAATTCCTACTTATTTTTGTTTGTATTTTACTCCTCGAAAGACACACTTATTTGCGTGAACATCCTTTTGTAATGGAGTTCAATAGTAAAAAGAATAGCAATAAAAAATACATTTGGCAAATGTTTTTGAGTAGACTGTATTTGATAAATAGGTCCTTTATCAGAAGTTGTAAATACTAGATCCTTTCATATTATTTCTCTAAAACAGCCTTTGTCCGTTAAGGTTCCATGGAAACCCAAAGTTCCTCCAAAGAATGCTAGAGGTTCTTTAAACAATGGCAGACAAATTGCCCACCTACACTGCCCACTAATGCAAGCAGCTCTTCTCCTAATGACCACCAATGTGGCTGTAAAATTAATGTTTTACCTTAATGTATTCTCCTCATGCATTCTCATGTCAGCTCCCCCCACCCCCACCAAAATACTTACCTGAGCCCAATCTTGATCCAGCACAGTGCCTGTCTGCAGCAGCACTGCTTTTGTCTTCCCTAGGAGGCTCCATAGCAGCTCAAGCCATTGGCTCCTGCTGCCATCAATCAACTCCAGTGAGCAGAGAGAAGGGGGCAGGGCTGAGCCACACTGTATACGTCAATAGATGCACACAGTACAGCTTGGGATCGAGCCCACATGAGTGCCCCCATAAAAGAGGGAAGTTCAGCCAAAACCGCTAACGAAAAAGGATTAAGGGCTGCTCTGTGCTAAACCACTGAACAGAGCATGATTAAACCTTTTATCATTGAAACCATAAAATTTCGTAGGGGATGTACCATCGTCCTATTATTTTAATATAGATAGAGGGGTCTCAGGGATTCCCCACAAACCCCAAAACTCCAATGAAAATTATGGGCGGGGAGGACTATACCGGTACTGTTGTGTATAGGTTCAAAAACCTTGGTGATTCACATTAGATAAGTTTAAGAAAAGTTTATTTACATATAGACATCATGGACAAAAATCAAAACTACATCACATTAAAACATATTACAAAAATACAAACTTGACCACAGTCTGGTCACCGGTTGTGCAATCCCATTTCTTAACAAGACGGGTGGGGTATCGGTGAGAAAATTGCAATCATGAGACCAACAGTCTCTAGTCTCGACTAGTTTTGCTTTCGCTTCGTCAGGAGACGGTCTAGTAGCACAGCGTCCCTTAGCCCCAGAGAGGGGGTCCCAGGCAAACAGTGGATAAGTATCTCACACGTGGACCAAGACCAAGTCTTTGAGGCAGACCTGTGTGCCCTCACGGGCATAAAATACTAAGAAAAGGTTTGGGTCCCAGGACATAGGAATCCCAAATAAAGATTGTACAGATGCTCACAATAATGGCCTGGTTAGAACAACCAGCCACAAACACAATAGGCTGGTAATGTGTCAGTTACCAGTCCATAAGGATAACCAGATAGGAGCTTGTTATGTATATGATGATATACATATGTCCTGGGACCAGGCTCTGATGCATCAGAGCCAGGTCCCAGGACATAGGAGCTTGTTATGTATATGATGATATACATATGTCCTGGGACCTGGCTCTGATGCATCAGAGCCAGGTCCCAGGACATATGTATATCATCATATACATAACAAGCTCCTATCTGGTTATCCTTATGGACTGGTAACTGACACATTACCAGCCTATTGTGTTTGTGGCTGGTTGTTCTAACCAGGCCATTATTGTGAGCATCTGTACAATCTTTATTTGGGATTCCTATGTCCTGGGACCCAAACCTTTTCTTAGTATTTTATGCCCGTGAGGGCACACAGGTCTGCCTCAAAGACTTGGTCTTGGTCCACGTGTGAGATACTTATCCACTGTTTGCCTGGGACCCCTCTCTGGGGCTAAGGGACGCTGTGCTACTAGACCGTCTCCTGACGAAGCGAAAGCGAAACTAGTCGAGACTAGAGACTGTTGGTCTCATGATTGCAATTTTCTCACCGATACCCCACCCCTCTTGTTAAGAAATGGGATTGCACAACCGGTGACCAGACTGTGGTCAAGTTTGTATTTTTGTAATATGTTTTAATGTGATGTAGTTTTTATTTTTGTCCATGATGTCTATATGTAAATAAACTTTTCTTAAACTTATCTAATGTGAATCACCAAGGTTTTTGAACCTATACACAACAGTACCGGTATAGTCCTCCCCGCCCATAATTTTCATTGGAGTTTTGGGGTTTGTGGGGAATCCCTGAGACCCCTCTATCTACACTGAACAGAGCAGGTAAGTATGACATGTTTGCCATTTTAGAAAAAAATAAAATAAACCTTTAGCCCTGGTTCACACTGGGTACGATTTGGAACGATTTGAGATGCGATTTGACATGTCAAATCGCATCTCAAATCGGTGGCAATTGTCGGCAATGGCACTGTCCTAATCAGTGCGACGCCGCATCTGCGATTTCAAAAAGTAGTTCCTGTACTACTTTTTTCGATTTCGGGCCGCGATTTACATTAAATCGCGGCAAAATCGCGGCCGCGAAATCGCGGTAAAATTGCGCATTTTACCGTGATTTTGAATTCGCAGCAGTGTGAACCTAGGCTTAGAATCACTTTAAAGCATTACTAAAGGCATCTTTTTTAGATTACAGTAACAAACATGTTACGCTTATGTGCTCTGCGCAATGGTTTTGCACAGAGCGGGCCCAAACCTCCTCTGGGGTCCCCCACTGGCGCGGTCTGCTTCTCCTCTTCTGTCTGTGCCACCATAGTAAGCCACTTGTAATGGGGGCAGACGTATGGGCTCACTCCTGAGCCGAGCCATATGCATACCTCCCAACTTTTTGAGATGTCATCAAGGAACACCTATTAGCAAATGTAGGTAGGCATAGGACACACCGTGTCACTCCCTCTTAAAGGAGAATACATAAAAAGTGCTTTTTTTTTACCACTATTATGCCTTTATACTAGCTTTGAAACTTACAGATGCAGCAATTTAGAAATTGGATAAAAATGGACAAATACTGCACTTTATACACAACTGTATAGATCAGACCAAAACGAGGGACAAATTAGGTAGAAAGAGGAACAAATCAGGGACAGTTGGGGGCTATGTGTGTGTCTATAGATAAACATAGTGCAGCTCGGCTCTGCCCCCCACTCCCTCCTCACTGGATTGGACAGACAGCAGCAAGAGCTGATGGCTCCTACTGCTACCTCTGAGTAGCAATGCGGTTCTCAGGTAAAGCACTGGATCAAGATAGGGAGGGGGGTGATAATTGTGGAAGGGTTTTTACCTTAATACAGAGAATGTATTAAGGTAAAAAAACGATTAGCCTTAAACATTTTAAGAGAACTATTTTCCCCTGACCACCACTGGAGGGGGGCATTTTTCCACTGACCTCCAAAAGGAAGGGACATTTCTCTGTTGGCTATTAGTGAAACAGAACACTTTACTATTTATTGTTTCCTTGTCTGTTCATTGCTATTAAGTTATTTATATCACTTCATAATTATTACCTAAAATACTATTTGGGCATTTAAAGAGGAGGCATTTAAAATGACCTTCTGTGGGAGTCAAACACTCTACATGTATCAAACTCTCTACATGTATCAAACTCTCTACATCAGTGGTTCTCAACCTGGGGGTCGGGACCCCCTCGGGGGTCAAATGATGATTTGCCAGGGGTCACCAAATCCTGGGCTGTTCCTGAAGCCCGCACCTCTTTGAAGCCACCCAGCAGGGCTGTCCCTGGAGCCCACAGCCGCCCACTCAGCCTCTTTGCAGCAGCCCATTCAGTTCACAACATGGCTGGGGGGGCAGAGACTCTAGGTCAGCTGACTGGTGAGGAATGTGAAGTGAGACATAGTGAGTAACACTACCTGTGATTATAGTTCCCATTAAAAGTCCCCACTACAGTTCTCAGATCAGAAAATGACCTTGATCAAGAGCACCTAAGTTGGCTGATCAGAACTCTCCCACCAGCACGGCCACTCATCCCAACTCTCCCACCAGCACTGCCACTCATCCCAACTCCCCACCCCCAAGGAGTAGGGGAAGGAATAAAAATAGAGAATACGTGGAAAGGAAAGGAAAAAAGGGGGAACAACAAATAAAAAGGGAGAGAAAGATTAAGAGAAAGAGCAAGAAAGACGGCTAGATTGAGGGATGGGGGAAAAAAAAATAAGAAATTAGGATAGAGAGATAAAAGGGAAATAAAGGAGAACAAAGAGTGGTACATACTAAAATGTACCATAAGGAGTTTTAATACTTCACAAATGTAAGGGTTAGGGGTGCAAATTACTTGTTTTGCCTTGGGTGCCGACAACCCACGCTACGAAAATGTTTACCGTTAGGGGTCCCCACAACTTGGGAAATTTTATCAAGGGGTCACGGCACTAGAACGGTTGAGAACCACTGCTCTACATATTCTTTGTTTTGTGTAAAATCCTCTGCAACCTACTGATCACACCAATCTTCCTTGATCTACAGATATAGTAATTTTCAGCAGGGATTTCTTGAACCCTTAAAATTATTTCAAGAGTTACTCGGGTGTAAAAAGATTGAGAAAGGCTGTGCAACACCAATTGTTCCAATTATTACCAGTTCTACTAGCAATAAAAATCTTTTTTACGATTAACATTTCCCATCTTACAAAAACATAAGACTTCATGCACACTGGGGTTTATATAAAACTTTTTTACTGGTAGGAGAAAAGCAGTTTCAAAAACTTGTTTAGGGCTTCAAGCACTTGAACGTTTATTTCATTTGGCCAGATTATTATTAATATATCCTTGCCACTGAAGTGAAAAAAAAACGCTTAAGCGCTAAATAGGCCTAGCGCTTAGACACTTTTTAGGCGCATCAGGCCTTTTTTTAACCAATACAGAGAATTTTCACCCCCTTCCTGCCCAGACCAATTTTTCATTTTCAGCACCGTCGCAATTTCAATGACAATTGCGCAGTCATGCAACACTGTACCCAAATTAAATCTTTATGGTTTTTTTTTTCACAAATACAGCTTTTGTTTGGTGGTACTTGATCACCTCTGCGATTTTTATTTTTTGCACTATAAACAAAAGAAGAGCGACAATTTTGGAAAAAAAAAAAAAATATATATATATTTTAAAATTTTTGATTCAATAAATATATTTTTTTTAAAAGAAAATATTTTTTCCACTTTAGGCCGATACGTAGTCTTCTACATATTTTTGGTAAAAAAAATCTCAATAAGCATATATTGATTGGTTTGCGCAAAAGTTATAGCGTCTACAAAATAGGGAATAGTTTTATTGCATTTTTTTTTACTAGTAATGGCGGCGATCTGCGATTTTTATTGTGACCGTGACATTGCGACGGACATATCGGACACTTTTGACCTATTTTTGGGACCATTCACATTTATACAGCGATTACTGCTATAAAACTGCACCGATTACTGTGTAAATGTGACTGGCAGGGAAGGGGTTAGCACTAGGGTGCGCTGAAGGGGTTAAATATGTTCCCTGAGAGTGATTCTTACTGTAGGGGGAGGGGACCGATCTGTGTTCCTCTGTACTGGGAACACACATCGGTCTCCTCCCCCTACATCATATTACTATGGCTCGGTAGGGAACTGGTTGAAGCTCAAAAGCTCCATTCCTGAATGCAACTTTGATGTTTGTTTTTCTGCCTCAATGCCTATAGTGTGCATGAGGGGTGTTTGGAAACAGAAAAAAAAAAAAGCTCAAACGCCTTTAAAAGCAGGGTTTCTGTGCATAGTTTTGTTTGCCCAAGACAAAAAAAATCACAACTTTCACTAACTTTTTTGGAGAGTTAAAAACAATTAGTTCAGAGTGGAGTTGGCACGCAAGGCCTACCAAAATTATGTTATTTCCAACACTGGGTATTTAACACTATCTCCACCAATCCTGCCCTCCCCATCATCAAGTGGGCCCTGCATTTCATCAAAATATATGAACTTTTGATTTACTTTAGTTTTAGGGTGGCCATTATACAGGAAGGTGTCTCCCAAAATACAATGGGCAAGAATACGTTTTTGAACAAACTATGATTTATTGAGACCTGAGCCAACATACAAGAAACAATCTTTTTGTTGAGCAACTTAAAATGATTGTAAAGTAAAAAAAATCTCACTTTTTTTTAAAACAATAAACATGTCATACTTGCATGCTCTGTGAAATGGTTTTGCACAGAGCAGGCTCATTCCTCCTTTTCCTGGGGTCCTCCGCCAGCGCCCCTCTTCTGCATGTGCCACCACAGGAAGCAAATTCCTATGGTGGCACACATGCAGGCTCGATCCCAAGCCACACTCTATGTGTTCATTGACACACACAGTCACTGGATTTGATTTACAGCAGCAGAAGCCAAAGGCTCCTGTGTTGGATGAAGATCAGGCTTTGATAAGCATTTGGAGGGGGGCTAACAATAGAAGGATTTTTACCTTAAAGGGGTTGTAAAGGTAAAACATTGTTTCCCTAAATAGCTTCCTTTACCTTAGTGCAGTCCTCCTTCACTTACCTCATTCTTCGATTTTGCTTATAAATGTCCCTATTTCTTCTGAGAAATCCTCACTTCCTGTTTTTCTGTCTGTAACTACACACCGTAATGCAAGGCTTTCTTCCTGGTGTGGAGAAAGCCTCTTGAGGGGGGAGGGGGCGAGCAGGCATATCAGGACACACTCTACTTTGCAGATAGAGAAAGGAGCTGTGTGTTAGTGGGCGTCCTGACACTCCTGCTTGTCCGATCCCCCCTCAAGAGGCTTTCTCCACACCAGGAAGAAAGCCTTGCATTACTGTGTGGAGTTACAGACAGAAGAACAGGAAGTGAGGATTTCTCAGAAGAAATAAGGACATTTAAAAGCAAAATCGAAGGATGAGTTAAGTGAAGAAGAACTGCACCAAGGTAAAGGAAGCTATTTAGGGAAAAGAAAATTCCTTTACAACCCCTTTAATGCTGAGAGTACTTTAAGGTAAAAAACCTTCAGCGTTTACAACCAATTTATGCGCAGATCAGCTGGTAGCCTTGTTTTTAAATGACATGGTAAAATGGTGTTTAATGTGAATCTAGATCGATATTGTACACAGTTTACAATAAACCTGTCGGTATCACTTAAAGTACTGAAAAGGATGCAGGAGAACAATGCAGACACCTAAAGGTCCCTGCAAATATTTTAATATGGCCCCTCAAGTTCTGGTGGTGACAAGAACACCAGACTGTGAAGAGGCCAGATTTGACAATTCCCAATAATACCCACATGCTTCTATTGCCCAGTAAGGCCACCCAATACAATGAAGGAATGTGAAAGCCTGGGCCATTTTGCATTCAATGTAATAGAAATTTCCTAATCATATCCCTCACTTTGTTGTTACAGTAAAGCTACCATCCAAGCATGTACCATTTTGACATTATATCCATAAAAAATAAAACAAAATAAAAATACATATCTATAGAGACTGCGCAGGTCAGATGAAGTACCCATAAAGCATATATTCAGTGATATGTACTTACAGTTGCTTATAACTCCACCAAGTGGGTCACCCTTGAAATCAAATTCAATATCCATATATTTTCCCTAAAAAAATGCAAATTAAAAAGATAGTCAAAAGCGTTGATTGTGTACACGATTCATGTAAATATATTATGTATAGAAGGGAAGGGGAAAGGGGAAAATTTACGCTTGGTAAAATAGATAAAATGAAATAAATATATGTTGATAATCCCAGAGGGTAATATCAATAATCCCTGAAGGTTTCCTGCAGCTAAACACTAAAACCTTGATACCAAGTCAAAAGAAACATATATACAAACAGTGTAGCGCTGGAAAAAAATTAAAGTGAATAAATCAATAGTCATACATTATGACAATCAAAAGCAATATTGTGAGGATCATAAGATATATGCTGAGGGCATATATTAAATATAATGGGTTTTTATTTTTTGCGCTATAAACAAAAATAGAGCTACAATTTTGAAAAAAATTCAATATTTTTTACTTTTTGCTATAATAAATATCCCCCAAAAATATATAAAAACGTTTTTTTCCTCAGTTTAGGCCAATACGTATTCTTCTACCTATTTTTGGTAAAAAAAAAAAAACGCAATAAAGCGTTTATCGGTTGGTTTGCGCAAAATTTATAGCGTTTACAAAATAGGGGATAGTTTTATTGCATTTTTATAATTTTTTTTTTTTTTACTACTAATGGCGGCGATCAGCGATTTTTTTCGTGACTGCGACATTATGGCGGACACTTCGGACAATTTTGACACATTTTTGGGACCATTATCATTTTCACAGCAAAAAATGCATTTAAAATGCATTGTTTATTGTGAAAATGACAGTTGCAGTTTGGGAGTTAACCACAGGGGGCGCTATTGGGGTTATGTGAAGTGTGTTTACAACTGTAGGAGGGTGTGGCTGAAGGTGTGACATCATCGATTGTGTCCCCCTATAAAAGGGATGACACGATCGATGGAAAAAATTGGGAGCAACTGCGCTAATAAATTAAATGGGTAAATGAATGCTGCTAAATAATGCTCATGTGAATACAAAATAAAGCTGCACCTTACTGTAAATAGTGAAACAGTGATAACATAGGAAAAAAACAAGATGCGCTAAGCAATTAAATGTGATAAATTTACCCAAAAATCATGTCACAAATGAATGTCCATAAATAGGGAAAAAAACAGGAAAAACAGGAAGACCAAAGTCCTTAGAGGGACATCGAAACTCCTATTCACCAGTGCAAAAAAAAAAAAAAGGAAAACCAAACAAAGTCAACAGATGGCAATCCGAAACTTGAAGTGATAATCCAATAAACATTGATCCTCCACCAAAAGCAATTGAACCCGCTTACCAGATTTCCGGCGGTCTCTTAATTAAAAGAAGACCCCAGAAAGCATGTAGTTAATGGCTGTTGAAGTATAGATAGGCCAAGCTGGATGCCAATCCCCGTCTCGTTCCAATGTGTAATGGGCTTGATAACCAGGTAAGTCTGCAGAAGGTGATGTGTCATGCGAAGCTCAGCCCGACATGTTGCGCGTTGCTAGATAAACACTTCTTCAGGAGCTTTAAGCGGTTATTTTAAAATACAGACAGCAGCAAAACACCTACGAGCAGCGAGCTCGTCTCATCGCCGTCGGTCTGTGTCAGCTCTGTAACTCATATTCCCGACTAGTGTTCGTCACATCACGTGACTTCTTCAGGGGATCTCAGGGGATGACACGATAATAATAATAAATGTCCTTGCAAGGAAAAAAAATCAGATAGTAGCCCTGTTTGGCATCAGGCCGCCTATGGGAAGAAAAACCCGCGCATGCGCAATGCGTGTCGCCCTGGCAACACGCACACGTGTTTTTTTCTTCCCATAGGCGGCCTAATGCCAAACGGAGCTACTATCTGATTTTATTTCCTTGCAAGGACATTTGTTATGTCTCGCTGAATATGAGAGTTTGTATTTTTATTGCCACCAATAAATCCTTTAACCTTTTAAAACGCCTGCACTATGAAATTATTTTTTTTGTTTCTTTTCCATTGCGGCATATTCATCCCCACTTTGAGTATGTATCTCATTACCACACACATACACCTGTGGCACTCCTGAAAACACCTGTGAGCTGTGGTTTGGAGCCATTGAAGGCGTGGGAGACGGAGGATCCTTTCAGCTGACCTGCAGGATAACCTCATCTTATAAGCTTGTTTGACCCCCCTGAGAAGGGTGGTCACAGGCTTTTCGGTAAGCCTTTAATTTTACTACTAAGTGATGGGCTGACTTCACGTTTTGCTTGGAATCATTTAACCTACACTGGATGCAGTTTTCCTCTGAATCCTTTTCTTTGGACTTTCATCTGCTGATTCATTGGACTTATTGTTGTTTGTTTTTTTCACTGAACATTCACCATTATATTATATATTTGCCCTCAGCATATATCGTATGATCCTCACATTATTGCTTTTGATTGTCATAATGTATGACTATTGGATTTATTCACTTTGATTTATTTCTAGTGCTACACTGTTTGTATATATGTAAATATACAAACTGTTTTTATTTTAAAAAGTCTATATTATGCTTAAAATTGATTAAGGTTATTTGAACTGTGGTGACTTTGTAAAAAGACCCTTACTCAATACATGTATTCTTATATAATTATACTATGCTATAAGGTTTACATGCAGGCAATCTCTAGAACATAGTTCATCATGATTGAACACTTACAAATCTGGACGAGTTATCATTCCTCACAGTTTTTGCATTTCCAAAAGCTGGTAAAACAAATAAAAGCAGGTATCAGACAATCATCAAAATGCAGGAAATGTAGAAATTCTGCAATGAGTGTATAAAATATGCATGATGTCAACACCATAGGTAAAAGAAAATATGGAATATTCAACTTCCATTTCTTTAGCGATAAAATCTATAAGGGTTAATTTGAAGAAAATTTATCATATTTCTAAATATGTTCCTTAAATGTTTAGTTACGTTCAAAACTAATGTGACCCATCATGAATTTTTAGTTTACAGGTCAACATGAGAAAATATTGTTATTGAGCAGCACTGTATTAAGTGTTTATTGAAAAAAACAAAAAGGAGTAATGAAAAACTGATACAGGGGGTCAGTTAGTGCCCGTTCACACTACCGCGACTTGGGATCCGACTTATGACGCCCCAAGTCGCGCGACATGAAAATTTACATTAAAGGGAATGAGAGCCGTCTTAATGTACACTACTGAAGTCACTCCGACTTCAGAAAAGGTTCCTGTACTACTTCTAGGCAACTTGTACCCATAGATTTCAATGGAAGTTGCCTCCAAAGTCGGATCACTGGGGTAGATTCAGATAGATTAGCGGATCTTTAGATACGCGTAATCTATCTGATTTATGATCCGTCGGCGCAATTTTGAGAGGCTAGTGCAGTATTCAGAAAGCACTTACCTCGAAACTTGCGCCAGCGGATCATAAATCCCCCAGGGGAATTCAAATTCCGCGGCTAGGGGGAGTGTAATATTTAAATCAGGCGCGTCCCCGCGCCGATTTAAATGCGCATGCGCTGTCTGCGAATTTTCCCGGCGTGCATTGCTCCCAATGACGTTGCTAGGACGTCAGTGGTTTCGGCGTGAGCGTAACTTGCGTCCGGCCGTATTCTGAATCGACATACGCAAATGACGTAAAAATTCAAAACTCGGCGTGGGAACGACGGCCATACTTAACATAGGATATGCTTCACATAGCAGGGGTAAGTATACGCAGGAAAAAGCCGAACGCAAACAACGTAAAAAAAAAAGCGGCGGGCGTTCGTTTCTAAATCAGCAGGTCTCCTCATTTGCATATTTGTTGCGTATACAAATGGAAGCGCCACCTAGCGGCCGGCGGGAGATTGCAGCCTAAGATCCGACGGTGTAAGTCACTTACACCAGTCGGATCTAAGGGAGATCTATGCGTAACTGATTCTATGAATCAGCCGCATAGATCCGACCGATGGATCTCAGAGATACGATGGCGTATCAGGAGATACGCTGTCGTATCTCTATCTGAATCTCCCCCACTGTCTTAACTAAAGCAACTTTACAGGAAGAGAAAATAGTTTTCTCAGGCAAACCCCTCCCTCCCACAGAGCTGATTATTGTTTGATTGGCCACTGGCAAAGTTGCCGGTCCTGGAGGCGACTTAAAGTTGCCTCGAAGTTGCCTCGCAAAGTCGTGCCGACTTTCATGTCGCTGTAGTGTGAACCGGCACTAAATAAAACTTTATAACATTCAATAAACAAAACTGACTGAAAACCATTTCAATTTCTTTCTCTTCATGGGGATTCTGTTAGGGGGGCAGAAATTAAACACTGGTGATCATGCAAGCTACCATACACAAATTGTCAGTTTTATTATAATCAGCTGCTAGCACTGATCACCCCATCCCATAAGGCAGTGCATTCAGTATAAAAGTAACAGAAAAAAGTGCTGCGCTAACAAGTTTTGTGTTTTTTAAAAAGCAATTAAAAAGCTGCTGCAGATAAATATAAATTTCAGAAATCCAAACGGTAACCACCCATACCTAGGGCAGCCTTCAAAACTTTCAAGTAAACTCGGCATTTACGGTGCTCTGGCCAGAACTTCCCGATAGTGCCCAAGCTTGCCTTTCCAGTCCTACCTTCTGCACATTTCTTCTGACCAGTGAAGCTGTCCATCACAGTGATGGGCCCACAGGAGCATGTAGAGTTGGGACTTAAAGGATAAGTTCACCTTTCTGGACATGTTATACCCATATTTAAGATGTAATATGCAACATGTTCAGAATCAGACATATCCCTCCCCTCCCTCCTTGTGGCAGCAAACCAGGGGTCTTCTACCCATACTCACTGGCACAATTCAAAGACAGTGCAGCCATGCTGGGCTCTGCCCACATTGATTCCCAGGGAATCAATGAACTACAAGTACCGACAGCCTTTGCCTTTGCGGCTGTCAGCCTGTAGTTCTCAATGATCTACCATGGCGCTGTTGAGCGCTGTGGTAGTTTAGGGATTCTTCCTGTCAGTCTAAAACTGCCTGCTGGTATGATGTACAGGAAGACAGCTTACACCAGGGTTGCCAACCTCCCGTGGTATATTTTACTGACAAAACATAAAACATTTACTGGCGGAGCAATTTTTTTACTGCCAACCTGAGAAATTACAGAACTCCTTTTAAAAACGAACACAGTGAATATTTGAACAGTATAAACATGATATGGAAACACTGACAATACCTATAACAAAGTAATTTGCTTGATTTCCATTAAAAAAGTCAGCACAGCATGAAATTATCAGCCTCTGATATTTGCTGGCAGTTGTAAAAAAAAAAATCATTGATTACTGGCGGTTGGCAACTCTGGCTTACACACAGTCTGCAGGAGACCTGCATGGCATCAGAGATCTGCTGATCGCTGGTACAATGCTTTCCAGGCTTGTAAATTAATATTTTTACCTGCAAAAAAAAATGTGCATTTATTACTTTTTATTAAAAGATTAACTTATCCTTTAGGAAGCAAACCGAGGCTACCCAAGGATTAAAATCTACAAGCTGGAGCACGAGTACTTTTTCTTTGGATATGTATATATGCTTGGAGAACTAAAACCTGGCATTCCAAAGGAAGCATTATAACTCTCTCCAAACCTTTTCTCTGCCACCACCCTATCTGTTACAGCACTATAAGATGAATAAAAGCCACGGGGAGTAGGCCCCTGACAATGGTATTATCCAGTCTGAAAATTACCTAGCGGCCTGTAAACTAAACAAAAGTTTCAGATTTGTTTTGTATGGTGCACACAAATAGAAAATAAAATGCCAGGTTAAGTTACATTATTATAAAACTACCTCAAAGTTTTAATAAAAAGGAGAAAAGCTTGTAATTTGTTTTTCTTATTCTCCGCATCATTGAGTTGTAAAAAAACATTTGAATTAAGAGCAAATGGAAAGAGTAAAGTGTTGCATATACAGTTCATAAACCTTATGTCTGGTGAGAATTAGCATTTAGGTTTATTTAATGGGGAAAAAAAGGTAAAAATTATAATCCATGTGACAAATGTTTAAATTGTTCTCACAACGGTTTCAGAATTATAGTTTCAGAAAGCTTTCATGAAAAACTAATTTGTTAAATGCCAAGGCTAGTTTGTGCAGAAGGTACACTCGAAAAATGTATTTATCTATAAAATAATTATAAGAAAAAAAGGATAAAGTCTCTTAAGAGCCGGTTCACACAGGAGCAACACAACTTTCAGCGCGACTTTGGGAGGCAGCTTCAACACGACTTGAGTATGAATAACAACGCGACTTACAACACGACTTGAAGTCGCCTCCAGGAAGGGGAACTCTATGCCAAATTTTAAATAAAAAAAACGTTATCGGTTACCCCTCCAAGAGCATACCAGGCCCTTAGGTCTGGTATGGATTTCAAGGGGAACCCCCTATGCCGAAAAATTGTTGTGGGGGCTTCCCCCAAATCCATACCAGACCCTTATCCGAGCATGCAGATTGGCTGGTCAGAAAAGGGGTGGGGATGAGTTAGCGGACCCCCCCTCCTGAGCCGTACCAGGCAGCATGCCCTAAACATGCGGGGGTGGGTGCTTTGGGGCAGGGGGTGCCCTGCGGCCCCCCACCCCAAAGCACCTTGCCCTCATGTTGATGGGGACAAGAGCCTCTTCCCGACAACCCTGGTCGTTGGTTGTCAGGGTCTGCGAGCGGGGGGCTTATCGGAATCTGGGAGCCCCCTTTAATAAGGGGGCCCCCAGATCCCGGCCCCCCACCCTATGTGAATGAGTATGGGGTACATCGTACCCCCTACCCATTCACCTGGTAAAAGAAAAATGTCAATAAAAAAAACACACTACACAGGTTTTTTTTAAAGTAGTTTAATGGGAAGCTCCGGGGGTCTTCTTCCGACTTCGGGGGTCTTCCGACTTCTCCCTTCTGCCGGGCACCACCGCTGTCTTCTTTCAGCTCTTTTACCAGCAGGGGACCGGTCTTCTCTCTTCTTCTGACTTCGGGGCGCTCTCTTCTCCCGCTCTCCTGTTCTTTTTCCCTTCTGCCGGGCACCAGCGGTGTCTTCTTTCAGCTATTTCACCAGCGGGGGCCCGGTCTTCTGCGTCGCCTTCTTCTCTTCTTTGATGTTGACTCGACGCTCACTCGCGCTGTAATGCCGAGAAGAAGGCGACGCAGAAGACTGGGCCCCCGCTGGTGAACGAGCTGAAAGAAGACATCGGTGGTGCCCGGCAGAAGGGGAAAAGAACCGGAGAGTGAGAGAAGAGAGCAGAAGTCGGGAGAAGACCCCCCCGAAGACACCATTAACATGGGGGCAAGGTGCTTTGGGGTGGGGGGGGGGCCGCAGGGCACCCCCCTGCCCCAAAGCACCCACCCCCCCATGTTGAGGGCATGCCGCCTGGTACGGCTCAGGAGGGTGGGGCTGCTCGCTCGTCCCCACCCCTTTCCTGACCGGCCGGTCTGCGTGCTCGGATAAGGGTCTGGTATGGACTAGGGGGGGGGCACAACGTTTTTTCGGCGTAGGGGGTTTCCCTTGAAATCCATACCAGACCTAAGGGCCTGGTATGCTCTTGGAGGGGGAACCTACGCTGTTTTTTTATTTAAAATTTGGCGTTGAGTTCCCCTGTGGGGGGGAGGGGCTTTCCTTAGAACAGGTTCACACTGGGGCGACTTCCTGTAAAGTTGCCATACTGTGAATAGGGATCCGACTTGGAGACGACTTCCATTGAAATCAATGGGTACAAGACGCCTACAAGTCAACTCTAAGGCAAAAAGCATAGCAATGAATCCAAAAGAGTTATGTATGGAAGCTGAAAGCAAAAGAAAACTGTTAGACAAGCTAGGGACAGGATAGCAAAGGTAGCACAGACACAAAGTCACATAAAAGTCACTAATCACAAGGAGTTCTGTATGAAAATTTCTAAACACAAGAGCCTGGTCAAGCTGACCCTTGTTTGTCATCCTAGCACCATAAAGGGTGATATCATTAGCCAACAGCAAGGAGCAAGGGGTGGGAGTGAGAGATGCCAGGCTCCCAGAGCAGAGTAACTGGTTGAAATTTGCATATCAGGACTCCTTGGGATTTAGGGCCCCCAGGGCACTGATTAACAGAGCTAACCTTACATGCTGGTACACCTATGTCTTACACAGATATTATAATATTGATTTAGCCAAGAGGGCACAACAAACATTTTCAAGGTTGCAATGCATAAAATCATTTGCCTTTGAGAAACCGTGTATGCTACACATAAAGCAGTCACGGGGTCAGACAACTTTTAAATGTTTTTAACTTTTGCTGCTTAAAGCGGAGGTCCATCCAAAAAAAAACACATACTACAGCTGCTGGATTTTAACAATAGGACACTTCCCTTTCCTGGAGTCTAGCGATGTTGGCACCACATCTGATATTTCCATCAGCTGTCGGGTGATGCCGCCACCATTGGGGTAAGGGAACCTGGCAGAGTTGCCTTTCGGCTTCATGCCGGGAACCCTACTGTGCATGCACGAGGCCCCATTCCTCTTCTCCTACTGGCCCAGCGACAGGGGGAGGAGGGGGGAGCCCCACAGTGATGTCATGGGCCACGGTGTTGACTCCCACAAGTGGGAACAGGATACCTGTCAAAGACAGGTATTCTGTCCCCCCTGAAAAGGTACAAATTGTGACACCGGAGGGGGAGAGGAGACAAATGAGCGGAAGTGCCACTTTTGGGTGGAACTCCACTTTCAGGCTCCATGCACACTACCATTTTTCATAAGATCAAAAAAAGCTAAAAAAAATACGCTGGATGAAAAATGCTGATAATAGCATTTTTGTGCTAGCTTCTAGTAGCAGTAGCATTTTTGTCGTTTTTTGCAGTACATGACAAAAAAAAGGCGGTTAGGAGCATTTTAGTAGCAGTCAGGAGCATATGGGAATGTTAGGAATGTAAGGAGCATTCAGTATTTTTTTCTTTCTGCACTCCAAAAAACTGTACAAAAAAAACATTTTTTTTGTTCAGCTCCAAGACGCTGAAGCTCAAAAATTGCTAAAAGCCTAAAGTAGTGTGCATTGAGACATAAGATAACACTATTTAGCTTCTAGAAGTATAAAAAAATGAAGAGACCCATGCCGCATTCTGCAAAGTGACAACACAGGGTGGGACAATCTTTATTAGCACTGGCCTGTCTTCTTTTGAAGAAAGAACAGCGAGGGTTGCATTTTTATGCAATGCCAAAATGTATAAGCCAGCATACTTGCACTTGGAAGAAACATACATAAGGTTAACAAAATTCAACATAAAACTAAGTAATTAAGTTGTAGGAGTATGGGCCATTGGTTTAGAACTTTAATTAAAAAAAATAGACACTAGATTTACCAAAAAAACTCTAAAGCGTCACATTACTTTCCCACACATGACTTCCATGACGGATGGGGAAATGGATTATTGAAAATAATGTTAGTACATGATGGCAATGAACACTTGAAAAACTTTGGCATACATGAAAAATCTAAGCACCGCACCTTCCAGGACTGGGTTGGACTGCAAAAGTTGTTCCTTCACTTGATTAACTTCAGTTCCTTTACCACAAACTGCTGCAACATAGGACATGACCAGCTTGCTTGCTTCTGTAATGCATAAGAAACGTCATATAAAATTACACAATGTCTAACAATTCACAATATTTATGTATATTAAAAACATTAGCTGGTGTGGAAAGATATACGCACCCAATCCTTGAAGGCAGCACTGGTACCGTGTTAAAGGGGTTGTAAAAGATTTTTTTTTTCCCCTAAATAGCTTCCTTTACCTCAGTCCAGTCCTCCTCACTTACCTCATCCTTACATTTTGCTTTTAAATGTCCTTATTTCTTCTGAGAAATCCTCACTTCCTGTTCTTCTGTCTGTAACTACACACAGTAATGTGAGGCTTTCTCCCTGGTGTGGAGAAAGCCTCTTGAGGTGGGATAGGGTGAGCAGGCAAGTCCGGACACCCCCTACTTTGCAGATAGAGAAAGGAGCGGTGTGTTAGTGGGCGTCCTGACACTCCTGCTCCCCCCTCAAGAGGCTTTCTCCACACCAGGAAGAAAGCCTCGCATTACGGTGTGTAGTTACAGACAGAAGAACAGGAGGTGAGGATTTTTTCAGAAGAAAGAAGGAAATCGAAGGATGAGGTAAGTGAAGGACGACTGCACTAAGGTAAAGGAAGCCATTTAGGGAAAACATGTTTTTCCTTTACAACCCCTTTAAGTGTTGGCTTTAGAAATATAGCACATTTGACAGTGGTCACCTTCAGATTTTTTTTAACCATCATGTAAAAAATAGCAATTAAAGTGATATTAAAGTAAATTAAATAAATAAAGATCCCCAACCCACCTCTTCTTGGGTTCCCCACTGACCCCTCCCTCCTGCTAAGTGCACCTGAGCTGGCTCACTCCCGAGCTGCTGCTCTGCGTGTCCATGCACACACAGAGCCACTGCTGGGCCCCGCCCCATCTCTTCTCATTGGCTCACTGGTTGTGATAGACAGTAAAGGGAGCCGATGGTTCTCGCTGCTGTCTCAGCCAATGAGGGAGAGTCCCTGGGGAGCCGAGGCAATCATGCACATCACTGGAGAAAGATCAGGCTCAGGTAAGTATTAGGGGTGATGAGGCGAGCTGCCTTCAGCCTTTACAAACAGTATAAAGCTGAGCCAAGTCAGTTGGCAAACCTCTACAAAATAGAAATGTTCAAGAGTTATCGATCTGCACCATTTTAGTGTGGCAACTTTGACACTTCGAATAATAAGCATAACAAACACTTCTATCCAATCAAAGCCTATAAACCAAATTTTTGGCTAAATTTGTACTTAAAGTGTAGCTTTATTTTCCTGAAAGAAATATATCATATTTAGCAGCTACACAAGCCATATTGTAATTTAATCTTATTAAAAACTAAATTTCCTTTTCTATATTCAGCCGCTGTAATTTTCTGTAAAATTTAATGCAATATGGCAACCTGGAAGCATTCCGTACACAGAAATTTCACATTCTGCTTCTGTGACTGGCTCCCTGTGTTTCTGAGAAGTCTGCACTAATCTACAAGTACAATTTTAGGCATCCCCTACAATAGGAATGATATTTTTGGTGAGATACTCCCCCGTTACTTACCTCATTAGAACACTGCAAGTGCAACAGCTAATTAGAATGAACACAGACACACCTATTCAGGAATCAGTATTCCAAGGATATAGTGCAACATACAGCTTTTTCTTAAGAACAGAAGCAGGCAGGTCTCTAACAACATTTGTTAAAATCCCTGAAATGTACATTGATCAACCGTAGAGAATTAACCGCCTGCCGACAGTAGTTTTCGTAGTTTTACGGCGGCAGGTCGGCTGCGCAAAAAAACGTAATATTACATGATTTCTCATTGCGGCCACTATGGGCGCACGCGCCCCCTGGTGCCGATGTGAGTGCCCGGCGGGCGCGATCACCCCCAGGCACCCGCGATCAGTTCTTTCAGGGGGAGAAATGACTTTTCGTCTGTTTATACAATGTATGAACAGCAATCTGTCATTTCACCTAGTCAGTCCTACCCCCCCTTCAGTTAGAACACAATGAGGGAACATTTTTAACCCCTCGATTGCCCCCTAGTGTTAACCTCTTCCCTACCAGTGACATTTTTACAGTAAAAAATGCATTTTTATAGCACTGATTGCTATAAAAATGCCAATGGTCCCAAAAATGTGTCCGAAGTGTCCGCTATAAGGTCACAGTACCGATAAACCGCCACTATTACTAGTAAAAATTTTTTTTTATAAAAATGCCATAAAACTATCCCCTATTTTGTAGACGGTATAACTTTTGCGCAAACCAATCAAATGCTTATTGTGATATTTTTTACGAAAAATATGTAGAAGAATACGTATCGGCCTAAACTGAGGGAAAAAAATGTTTTTTTTTATATAATTTTTGGGGGATATTTATTATAGCAAAAAGTAAAAAATATATATTTTTTTTAAATTGTCACTCTATTTTTGTTTATAAAAACCGCAGAGGTGATCAAATACCACCAAAGGAAAGCTCTATTTGTGGGGAAAAAAAGGACGCCAATTTTGTTTGGGAGCCACGTCGCAATTGACAGTTAAAGCGACGCAGTGCCGAATCGCAAAAAGTGGCCCGGTCATTGACCAGCAAAATGGTCCGGGGCTAAAGTGGTTAAACAGTAGGTTTACATTGTGAATCAGGTCAATCTGGCCAAATGTCCAAAAGAGAAATGTTGCAATTTCTAATCTCTGGCTTTAATCCTAGACACACTAGCATTTTAAAACCAGTTACCGGACACTACTACTAATATGATATGCGTTTTCATATACAGTATCTCACAAAACTTCACAATCACCTTAAAAAAATAGGATTTTTGTACTCACCTTAAAATCCATTTCTCTGAGTTCATGGACGGACACAGCAGCAATTGACCTTAGGGTATTATCCTACCTTCTAGGAGATTGCCTAGGCAGAAAACAGCACTTAAAGTGTTAACACACTTCTCACAGCACAGTACCTCCCAGGGGGCGGGTCCCCCGGGTACATCCCTCTCTCTGCCTCATGCAGCCCCAGTTCGTAAACAAGCAGTACAAACAAAGGAAGGGAGGGTGCTGTGTCCGTCCATGAACTCAGAGAAATGGATTTTACGGTGAGTACAAAAATCCTATTTTCTCTTCCGTTCATGGGCGAACACAGCAGCAATTGACCTTAGGGACATCCCCAAGCAGTATCAAAATTCAAGGGGTGGGAAAAACACAGCAAACCAAACATCACCCTAAACAAACCAGAGTTCCTCAACGGAGGAACTTCAACCTTAATCAGCCGCCTGTAACACCTTGCGGCCAAAGGAGGCATCCGAGGATGCACTCACATCCACCTTGTAAAACTTTGAGAAGGTGTGGACTGACGACCAGGTCGCTGCCTTACACACCTGTAAAACAGACGCTTGATGGCGGAAAACCCAAGAGGCACTAATTGCCCTGGTCGAATGCGCCGTAACCGGAAAGGGGGGCGCCCGCCCCTTTAGGGCATAGGCCTGAAGCACGACCTGTCAGATCCACCTAGAAATGGTGGCCGACCAACCGCCAGACCCTTCTTAGGACCAGTCACCAACACGAACAGTGAATCTGACCTCCAAAACGAAGCCGTAGCAGACAAGTACACCTGTAGGGCTCGAACCACATCCAAGGAATGCAACGTGGCTTCCTTCGGGTTCTTCGGCCGAGGATATAAGGATGGAAGAACAATGTCCTCATTAATGTGAAAAGCCGAAACAACCTTAGGAAGGAATGACGGCTGTGGCCGCAGCACCACCTTATCCCTGTGGATGACTAAGTAGGGAGCCTTGCAAGACAAGGCCGCTAGTTCAGAGACTCGTCTTACCGAAGTAATTGCCACCAGAAAAACCACCTTCTGGGACAGAGTCACCAAAGGAATTTCTCGAATATCCTCAAACGGAGACTCTTGAAGCACCGAGAGGACTAAATTCAAGTCCCATGGAGGCAGTGGAGGACGCACAGGAGGGGCCACATGTCGAACCCCCTGCACAAACGTATGCACCAGAGAGTGCGCCGCCAAGAGTTGCTGAAAGTAAACAGCCAAGGCCGAAATCTGACCCTTAACCCTACTCAAGGCGAGAGCCTGATCCACTACACGCTGTAAGAACAGCAGAATCCGGGACATCACGTATGATCAGTGGATCCCACCCTAATAAAGTTACATTTATATTTTTTGCTATGCTCAATTATGCTTTTAAAAATGTATCCATTACATGCGATTCCAAGGAAGCCAATAAAAGGTAAAGTAGTAAAATAAAACAGACCATCTGCATAGCAAGTGTGGAGGCAGCTCAGCATAAGGCCCCATGTACACGGGACGCTGCTAAACGCATGTTCAGAGGCAGTTGGACGCTTTTTTCAACTGCCCCTGAACTCATTCAACGTCATCTATGTGACCATGTACACAGTCTCGTTTATTACCGTTTTTAGGCAGTTGCATTTAACAGCGTTTCTTTGAAAGCAAAAAAATAGGTTCAGACGCAGAAGATTTCCACGTTTCAGTCGCTAAAAGTATTTGACCCCTTCGCAAAACATAATTTAGTACTTAGTGGTAAAAAAAACCCTTGCTGGCAAATCACAGAGGTCAGACATTTCTTGTAGTTGGCCACCAGGTTTGCACACATCTCAGGAGGGATTTTGTCCCAGTCCTCTTTGCAGATCCACTCCAAGTCATTAAGGTTTTGAGGCTGAACATTTGGCAACTTGAACCTTCAGCTCTCTCCACATATTTTCTTGGCCACTCCAGGACCTTAATGTGTTTCTTCTTGAGCCATTCTTTGTTGCCTTTGCTGTGTGTCTTAGGTCATTGTCATGCTGTAATACCCATCAATTACCCATTTTCAATGCCCAGGCTGAGGAAAGGAGGTTTTCACCCAAGATTTGATGGTACATGGCCCCGTTTATCATCCCTTTGATGCAGTAAAGTTGTCTTGTCCCATTAGCAGAAAAACACCCCCAAAAGCATAATGTTTTCACCTCCATGTTTAATGGTGGGGATGGTGTTCTTGGGATCAAAGGCAAACATGGCGAGTCGAGTTGATGCCAAAGAGCTTGATTTTGGTCTCATCTGACCACAACATTTTACACCCGATACTTTACATTGTATCCAAGTGTAATTTTCTCAGTGTTGTCACATGAAAAGATAAAAAAATATTTACAAAAATGTGAGGGGTGTACTCACTTGTGAGATACCGTATATGGGTTTTTTCCATTCATTTAAGTGGGGAGTTGCACAAGGCTGACTCAGTTTATGTTGTTACATTAATAATGGGTAAACACTATATTTAAGCAACTTAATGCAAGCAAACCTTCTGCTGTGTATAAATATTAATATTCTAATTGATAATATACAAAAATATATTGAATAATCATAGAAAAAAAATGCAGGTTCGGTAGAAAATTGTCTAAAATTAGATTTTATTCTTTCATATCATAACAATAATGTTATCCTGTGAATGGAATCAATGGCAGTCTGCCATTAAAATCTCAGAAAAATTGTAACATTGCAGGAGGATCTTGACAAACTGTCACAATGGCATATTAAATCGCAAATAAATGCTTATAAGGCTATGCCGAATTAGTTACCTCTAGAAAAATGGAAAAACTGCAGAAGTACCTGGAAATGTTACAGTAAGCTAAGCAGTATCACTCAAATTCAAATGGCAGCTGCAAAAACAAAATCTTGGAATGTATAAAAAAAGAAATCAAAACGTATGACGCAAGTATAGAATTTCCCTTGTAGAATTCTCTAGTATAAACCTTTGTAAGGCTACGTCATGAATAGGGATTGTAGCTTGGGTACATACAATAAGCTGGTACAAGGAGCTCTAAAGTGTACAAATTAGGGCAACCAAGTTGATAAAAGAAAATAAATTACTTTAGATTAAATCTGAACTCCAAGTTTAGATTTTAATGCATAGTTAAATTGGTCCAGTTTAGACTACGTATACATATGCCATACCTTTGAGACTGCCGTGGAAGCGGATAATCACTGTAGTAGTCACCACTACAGTGATTGCATGTCCCGTGCTGACCTTATGCATAGTAACCACAGGGGGCATGGGTGCCATTCACAGGAAGTCTTACATTTCTCAGTGAATGCAAAGTATTCTCTAGATAAGCTGGGGGGACAGGACAGGAATGCTAGACGCACTTTGTAGAATCACAGAATCATGGTACACTAAGTGTATTCTTGGTTTAGTCTTTTGGTCCTTGGGAAATGCTCAGTAGTGATCATGAAAATGTGATCATGTGAAACCCACCCATTCATGTTTTTTGTTTTTTTTTAATATATATAGCAAACTAAAATATTGTTGGTGGTGGGAGCAGTGATAGACAGAAATCTATTTACATATATCTGGGATAGGTGCCATTTATAAAAAGCAGTCTCTCCAGGCTTAAATTAAATGCACTTAGAATGCATGGCATTTAGATTTCCACAGCATTACAGTGAGGAAAATAAGTATTTGAACACCCTGCTATTTTGCAAGTTCTCCCACTTGGAAATCATGGAGGGGTCTGAAATTGTCATCGTAGGTGCATGTCCACTGTGAGAGACATAATAAAAAAAAAAAATTCCAGAAATCACAATTTATGATTTTTTAACTATTTATTTGTATGATACAGCTGCAAATAAGTATTTGAACACCTGTCTATCAGCTAGAATTCTGACCCTCAAAGACCTGTTAGTCTGCCTTTAAAATGTCCACCTCCACTCCATTTATTATCCTAAATTAGATGCACCTGTTTGAGGTCATTAGCTGCATAAAGACACCTGTCCACCCCATACAATCAGTAAGAATCCAACTACTAACATGGCCAAGACCAAAGAGCTGTCCAAAGACACTAGAGACAAAATTGTACACCTCCACAAGGCTGGAAAGAGCTACGGGGAAATTGCCAAGCAGCTTGGTGAAAAAAGGTCCACTGTTGGAGCAATCATTAGAAAATGGAAGAAGCTAAACATGACTGTCAATCTCCCTCGGACTGGGGCTCCATGCAAAATCTCACCTCGTGGGGTCTCAATGATCCTAAGAAAGGTGAGAAATCAGCCCAGGACTACACGGGAGGAGCTGGTCAATGACCTGAAAAGAGCTGGGACCACCGTTTCCAAGGTTACTGTTGGTAATACACTAAGACGTCATGGTTTGAAATCATGCATGGCACGGAAGGTTCCCCTGCTTAAACCAGCACATGTCAAGGCCCGTCTTAAGTTTGCCAATGACCATTTGGATGATCCAGAGGAGTCATGGGAGAAAGTCATGTGGTCAGATGAGACCAAAATAGAACTTTATGGTCATAATTCCACTAACCGTGTTTGGAGGAAGAAGAATGATGAGTACCATCCCAAGAACACCATCCCTACTGTGAAGCATGGGGGTGGTAGCATCATGCTTTGGGGGTGTTTTTCTGCACATGGGACAGGGCGACTGCACTGTATTAAGGAGAGGATGACCGGGGCCATGTATTGCGAGATTTTGGGCAACAACCTCCTTCCCTCAGTTAGAGCTTTGAAGATGGGTCGAGGCTGGGTCTTCCAACATGACAATGACCCGAAGCACACAGCCAGGATAACCAAGGAGTGGCTCTGTAAGAAGCATATCAAGGTTCTGGCGTGGCCTAGCCAGTCTCCAGACCTAAACCCAATAGAGAATCTTTGGAGGGAGCTTAAACTCCGTGTTTCTCAGCGACAGCCCAGAAACCTGACTGATCTAGAGAAGATCTGTGTGGAGGAGTGGGCCAAAATCCCTCCTCCAGTGTGTGCAAACCTGGTGAAAAACTACAAGAAACGTTTGACCTCTGTAATTGCAAACAAAGGCTACTGTACCAAATATTAACATTGATTTTCTCAGGTGTTCAAATACTTATTTGCAGCCGTATCATACAAATAAATAGTTAAAAAAATCATACATTGTGATTTCTGGATTTTTTTTTTTTATTATGTCTCTCACAGTGGACATGCACCTACGATAACAATTTCAGACCCCTCCATGATTTCCAAGTGGGAGAACTTGCAAAATAGCAGGGTGTTCAAATACTTATTTTCCTCACTGTATGTATAAAACCCCTGTGATGCCTGCATGGCATTTCTTAAGATGTGTTTCCCAGAGGCTACACCAAGCCTGCACGGAGTGTGTTGAATTGGACCCTTGTTGTCTGCTTTAGAAGCGCATGTGACCGTGCAGGAACACAACTGGGAGACGAGGACAAAGAGCTGTTCCTTGCAAGGTCCTGAGGCGATCGCAACTAGGGAGTCCATCTTCCTGATAGAAACTGTAGCTTTTAGGTACACTCTGATGGCTCTGTCCACATTCAGCCAGTGAAGAATAATCTCCTAAGGGGTGCAAGTACCTTTTCGAATACACTTGGAGCCAAGGATAGGCCTAAGAGCAGTGCGAGAAACTGGAAGGGTTTGTTTACTGCAAAGTGCAGAAAGCACTGGTAAGGTGGATGAAAGGGAATATGCAAATAGGCACGAAAAAACAGGTGTAGCTGTGGATGGTGTGTAGAAAGATATACAATTCTGGTACTAAAATCAAAAAGATAAATTGAAACACTGGTTAAAAATGAAAACAAACAAGAGACACTACAAACTATAAACATATGTCTATTTTTGGATTATATTGGATCAAGATATATAGAAACACTCTTCTTCAGGAGTATGTGTGAGAAATATCAGCGATTTCTGCAGCCCTCAAAGTGGATGTAAACCCGATTAATGAAATTAGAGCTGGGCATATATCTGAAGTGTTTTCTTATCGCTCTTCAAAGCACTGAGTCCTGTGGCTTTCGCCCCACATTACCACCTGTATCTAGCTGAATAAAAGGCAGCCCCTCCCCCAACTAAGATGATCTTTTTTGGTCTGCTCCAGGCCACATGTTGATTGCAGTTGGTAAGTTGTTTGCTACATCCCCCCCCCCCGCCGAACCTACCTCTCCATGTTCAGCCTCTCATGGAGTTGGAAGACCCTGAATGCAGGGCTGTCTTAATGAGAGGGCACACCTGGGCACTGCCCAGGGACCCCACCTGCACTTTCCCCAAAGCAGCTTGTCCTTGAGCCCACGCTGCCCAGAAATTTGGGGCACCATGATGGCACTGAGAGTGATAGATGCACAGCGAAGGCCTCCTACCTATGTTGAGTAATGGTTTCAGCCAAATGACCAGACCAGTGGTGATATGCAATTTCTACTTTACTTAACAAAGAAATTCAACACAAATTGTGCGGGAGATTAGGTGAACATGGGTATACAGTACAAAACATTATTATGAACAGTAAAGGGAAAGGATATAACAACTATACTGCAGTTCTACTAATGTTCACCAGATGGCTGGGAAGCTGGGTGGAGCGGACATTTATATCCCCTGGGCATGTCCAGGAGCTCAGAGGATTGTGGGAAGTTGAGTTAAAGGGACCTGCACCGGAATCTGGACAAAGAGGCATCCCACTACACCTACTCGATGTCTGTTTACCTGCACAGTCATCATTGTAGGGGCCCCAGAGCATTACTTTGCCCAGGGGCCCATGATGCTATTAAGACTGCCCTGCCTGAATGCTGAAGGAAAATCCTTTTTTAAAAACTGGGTGCCTTTTTGTGCCAATGCTATGGACAAAATGATGCTTAAACAGCATTGATATTGTATAGGTGTGATATTATAAGAGCTCTGCATGGTCTCTCCCTTTGGTTTTGTCTTTTTTTTCCTGTCTTTTTATATGCAGTGCACCGCACTGCTCCCTGGCTTTATTGTCAGTCTGAGAGCAGCTGTAAATGGTGTCACAGGATGCAGGGAGATGGGCAGCACAGGATGGGACCGCTAGACGCCATGTAATGGTGTAATGGTCTTGGGGGTCTGCAGTTGGGAGGGCTTCTCTCCCCCTCTCTCTGCAGTCCTGCTAGGTAAAGGATTTACCTCATATTCTGACCGAGTCTTCTGTCTGTCTCTGGATGTGCTGTCCTGGCTTCCTTGCTATGCTGTGTACTGCTGTGGGTTTGACAGTCTGACTGGTTTTTGTCTAAGACCGCATACACACTATGCAACTTTTGTTGTCCAATTTCCTATAGATTTAGCAGGGCCATGTAATGAAAGGGCCTGCCTGATTGCATACAATTTGAGACTCTTAAGGTTTGGCCACTTGTTATGTGGTTTTGGTGAATCTGAGGGAAGAAATCTAGAGTTAGATTGTATAGTGTGTATCCAAATGAACGGTGTCTGATGTCTGCCTTTGGAAATGCTGCTTGAAGCTCACCTGATGCTTCTAGTGAGTGTATGAAGGCAGATGGCTCTTAAAGAGACAGGGTACCGTGTTTTTTTTAGAGGGAGGTAATATGCTCCTTATATTTTGCAAATATGAGCTTTCCACACCTGTTACTGGCACAGAAAATTAACATAAAAGGTAGGAGGAGGTGACGTGGGACATGGTTCTTAAAAGAGTGCCCAAGGAGATTATGCAAATTAAGGGGTTTTGCATTATTTTAGGAGCAGAAACCATGAACGCAAACGCTACAAAAAACATAAGACCCGCCATCATCTTATCCTGACCAGGACGATGACACCTAACAGGTTGTCACATTCATTAAAGTGGATGTAAACCCTCCATACACCCAGTGAAATGAACAGCCTCAGATGATACACAGGGATGATCCAAATCTCCCTACATAGGTCTTACATCTATATCTGCTGTCTTCACATTTATATACTGTTTAGAAAGTTCAGATCGTGTTAGGAAATTTTCTCTTCCTGGTTAACACAGAGTGTGGTGTCTGGGCATACAACCAATATTGCTAAAATTGCTGATTGAAGGAAAGGCACACACCCCCTCACATCATAGGCAGAGACTCTGAGGTGTTTTGTAATAGGACCTGCTACCTGTTTATTTATAGCAACCTCCCCTGACAAATGTCAGGTTGCTTTTTTTCTGATGAGTTATCTGGCTGATAACAGAGGAATGTGTCAGGAGAGAGCTATGGGACTTATCTCTTTGAAGAGAGATAACAAAACATTGCAGATATGTGCCCAGCTCAAATATCATGAATTGGGTTCACATCTACTTAAAGGAGTTGTAAATAAAACATTTTCTTTTGCTGAAATTACTGTTTACAGGGTATAGAGACATAATAGCTGACTGATTCATTTTAAAAACGATTAAAAATAGATAAAAATCAATCATATAATGTACCTGTAGTTTCTAGTCTCGTTTTTGCATGTTGTTTCCTGTCTCTGTGCTGTACAGAGCCATAGAGCAGTGATGGTTTGGAAAACGAAACTAGACACACAGTAATCACACCTCCTTGAAGTTAGTGACCACAGAGAGAAAGCTCCCAGCACTGTGGTTATCAGGAAACAGACAACCAGGAAGTGTGGAGATCAGAGAAGAATTACAGCAACTTGAGAGCAAAAACTAACAATGAGGACATTAACTAGTAGCCGACCAGCCACCGTCATTATACGGCGGCAGGTCGGCTCTCCTGGGCGAGAGCCCGTAGCTATACGTCCTATCGTATAGCCGCCACTAGGGGGCGCGTGCGCGCCGCCGGAGGCGCGCGCGCGCGCTCCCCGCTCGCCCCCGACTCCCGTGCGTGTGCCCGGCGGGCGCGATCGCCGCCGGGCACACGCGATCGCTCGGTACAGAGCGGGGAACGGGAGCTGTGTGTGTAAACACACAGCTCTCGTTCCTGTCAGCAGGGGAAATGCTGATTTTCTGTTCATACAATGTATGAACAGAAGATCAGTGTTTCCCCTAGTGAGGCCACCCCCCCCCCCCACAGTAAGAACACACCCAGGCATACTTAACCCCTTCCCCGCCCCCTAGTGTTAACCCCTTCACTGCCAGTGGCATTTTTATAGTAATCTAATGCATTTTTATAGCACTGATCGCTATAAAAATGCCAATGGTCCCAAAAATGTGTCAAAAATGTCCGAAGTGTCCGCCATAATGTCGCAATACCGAAAAAAAAATCGCTGATCGCCGCCATTACTAGTAAAAAAAATATTAATAAAAATGCCATAAAAATACCCCCTATTTTGTAAACGCTATAACTTTTGCGCAAAACAATCAATAAACGCTTATTGCGATTTTTTTTACGAAAAATATGTAGAAGAATACGTATCGGCCTAAACTGAGGAAAAAAAATGTTTTTTTATATATTTTTGGGGGATATTTATTACAGCAAAAAGTAAAAAATATTCATTTTTTTCAAAATTGTCGCTCTATTTTTGTTTATAGCGCAAAAAATAAAAAACGCAGAGGTGATCAAATACCACCAAAAGAAAGCTCTATTTGTGGGAAAAAAAGGACGCCAATTTTGTTTGGGAGCCACGTCGCACGACCGCGCAATTGTCTGTTAAAGCGACGCAGTCCCGAATCGCAAAAAGTACTCTGGTCTTTAGGCAGCAATATGTTCCGGGGGGTAAGTGGTTAAAACAGCACTGCATTAAGGTAAAGGAAGCTATTAAGATAAAAAATTCCTTTACAAACCCTTTAAGCATGTGGTCAATACACTTTAAACGAGTTGTTTCCACATCCTGGTTTGTTTCACAGCCAAGAAAAGTATGTTGCCACTACTGCAAGGATAAGCTATCAATATTACAGTGGTGTAAAGCGAGCCATATAGTAGATACACACGGATTCCCCCTATACACACATTTGAGATGATAAAGATTATCTACAGACTTGGATGCAGGAATCCTCCCCCAAAGTGCTATTGTACTCTGACAGCAGGGACTCCTCTGCTTTCGGAATACACTGATCAGCGCTGCAGCCCACTGGCTGCAGAGCTGAATAAAAAGGAACAGTTTCCAACATTCTCGTTCATCATTACTTCTCCTGAACAGGAACAGCAATAGATGGATTGAAATTCAGATGATTTAGGCTAGCCATGTATTCTTCTTAAAGACTTATGTGAAAGTGCACAGGGCATATCAAAAGATTCTAAACCAAAAAAATATAAGACAGGACCACCATATGTGGTAAATGTCTCCGATATGACCACAACCTCTGAAGCATTGTAGGTTGACTTGGCACTCACAATTCCAGCAGGGACCCCCAAAACTTGTGGGCTTATAAGGTGGTCTTCAAAATATCATCTGGCCCCGTAGAAGAGGATGGTAATGTTAGATGAAAATTGTATTTCTTATGGTGGACATTGTCAACCCAGTTATGCAGACAACACTCGCAAACAGAGTCCGGATTTTTTTTTAAAAGTTGCTCGTCTTTCAAATCGCTCGTTAACCGCGTTACTCGTAAACCAAGGTTCCACTGTACTGTGCAATGCTCAATCCAAACAAATTAATGCGAGAGGAAAAAAAGCAGATGTTTGGGAGCTCACAGAGGACTTAAAGCAGAGTTCCGGTCACAATTTTACTTTTTAAATATAAATACCCCTGTAATACACAAGCTTAATGTATTCTAGTAAAGTTAGTCTGTAAACTAAGGTCCGTTTTGTTAGGTTGTTACAGCATTTAGACACTTTATAAAATAGAAATTGACTGGGGCCATCTTAAGTGTGTGCATCATGAAGCCAGACTGTATGACTTCCTGGATTTCAGCCTTGCAGATCTCGCACATGCTCAGTGCTGCACAAGCAATGTAATAATTTTCAGATCAGGTTTCAGCAACCTGTACTGTCCAAGTCACATGATTCTTCGAGACTGGGGAGTGCACAGACTCCTGGAAAGTTACACCCACTACATTCCCAGGAGTCTGTGCGGTGAAGCTTAAGCACCTAGGTGCAGGAAGAGGGAAGATTAACTGTTCTGCCTAGCAACAACACTTTGAAGGCATCTAAAAAAATTAAAAAAAATTCTTAAAGGACTAATGAATTTTTTTTAAAACTACGGATGTAATGTTATATTTATGGGTGGAACTCCACTTTAACAAGGGGGCAGAAAAACACAGTAAAACGATTTAATGAAAAACAGATTACAGGGTCATTAAAAAGTAGTGGCTGTGTATAAATTATTTTTGGAAGATAAGGCTATTGTTTAGTGTCACTTTATGTGAGTGCTACAGTAAAATACTGGGACTGTGCCTGTATGTGCAAAGAATGTGCAAGCAATACTGCCAGGGCTGTGTGTGATGAATTGTAATCTGACAGGGGAAGTGGGGCATTTGTGGCTGCTTCTGTCGTTGTGGCTGTGCTTATTGTAGGAGGAAGGGGGGCAGAGCAGCTTTCATGGTCAAGGTTTTAAATAGGGTTGTGTATCCTGACCTCTATGAACACTACTTACATCTAAAGCCTATGTTACATTTACATAACACACACCTGACCAGCGTATTATGTACATTATACACATAACTCCTACAGAATATACCTAATACATACCTGACCCCTGCCCTAAGTGCATGGGTCAAGAGCATGTAATGTACAAAAAACACCCCCTGACCTATGTACATTATATGCTCTTGACCCATGCACTATGTACATAAAACACCCCAAGACCCTTGCCGTATGTACATTATATACAACTGGCAACTGTCCCATGTATACTGCACACATTTGATCCCTGCCATGCATTACACACTCCGGACCCCTGTCCTATGCCCTATGCACATTACACACACCTGACTGGCAGCCTCTTTTGCAATGCCACCCATTTCCCCCCACTCCACCTACATAGAGGAGTGTTTACAATCATCATAATAGCTGGTGGTAATTTTTACCCCTACTCCATTTTAGTTCCAGAACAAATTATTTCAGACATCAACCAAAAAAAGAAACATCACTTGCTCTGATGGTGCCCTTATAATCTTATCAATCAAATGATAAATGATTAATAAAAAGGAGATTGTAGAAATAAAAATAACATAAAAAATTTACAAAAAAAGGGTACATTTCTGGACAATGGGATTTCCAAAAACTTTGGTCTTCACCATAAATCCATCATCTTTCATCCTTTACATAAACTAAGCACAAGTTATCAAAAAGAATTCTGCAGTAAAAGAACTGTATTCCTCTACTAGTCTCAAAATCCATGCATTTGTTGCAATGTCTGTAGTCTGACTATTATGCTGGAGGGTATACGTCAGTGTTTTGTTAAGATTCTGTTGCAGACTAAATAAAACCTTGACCCTGAAATGTATCTCAAATACATACTTTTCTGCGCTGGTAATGTTCCCATGGCAAAAAAGAAAAACAATTTTTTTGCTAGCCTATGAGTGGGTATCGAGATCATGCCATTTTGTTGTAAAGCAGTTACATTAAAAAAAAAGTCAAAAGAGGCTATTAAATATATTTTCTGTTTTTTACCTTTCCCAAGAACGCCAGGTAAATGTCTAAAAGCACAGTTAAAACGCATATATGGGAGCTATTTTCACGGACAAAGAATTTGTACTTCTGCCAGACAAGTCAGACAAGCACAGCAAAGTTGTGTCAAGTCAGGGGACCTGAAATTCTGCTGCTGCAGTTTAGCAATAAATCTTGATCACCTCCCAGTCCCCAGCCTGTGATTGGACAATGAAACAAAAAAGGGGAAGCGCCACCTAAGTGCAACATGTCAGATACTATGTTTAATCTCAAAAGAAATGCACTTACAATACACAATTACAAAACAGGCTCATCAGGGTCTCATGATGCGCGGTGCGGTCCAGTCTCAGGTCCATCTAGATCCACAGATCTGCAGGCAGGGAGAGAAATCCATCCTGTGGCCACCATGAAACAGCCAGGTTCAGCGTGGAGGTGCAGATAATGACGTTACCAGAGAGCGGGACCAGGGAGAGCACCGGAAGGAAGGTGAGACTAGAAACAACAGGCTACACGCTCGGAGACAAGCTCCTTCTACAGGCCTTGTACATTTCACTTTAATGCTCTCCCTGGACCCGCTCTCTGGTAACGTCATCATCTGCACCTCCACGCTGAACCTGGCTGTTTCCTGATGGCCACAGGATGGATCTATCTCCCTGCCTGCAGATCCGTGGATCCAGATGGACCTGAGACTGGACCGCACCGCGCATCATGAGACCCTGATGAGCCTGTTTTGTAATTGTGTATTGTTAGTGCATTTCTTTTGAGATTAAACATAGTATCTGACATATTGCACTTAGGTGGCGCTTCACCTTTTTTGTTTCCTTGTCTTCCCCTAACAGAGTTGGCTTTTCTCTGGGGACAGCTGCTGCCCACCTCCATCCTTTTTAGGACTGGTCATTTTGTACCACTGGAGTGCAGTGACATCACCGCGTTCAAGGCAAGGAGGAAGGGCTCCTATTGTGCCGGCCGGAATTTGTTTGTACAAGCCTACATTTCATGGATGTCTGTGAGTAGGATTTTATCTTTATTAAAACCTGATTTTTAAACGTTATCACGCTATGGTCTGGTTTCCTTTTATTATGGTATGACCCACGGATTGGTCGTCCGACACGTATCTGAGTCTCCATACTCTGAGGATAATCCCACTGTGGTTCCGTTCACCCTGGTTTCATCTTGCTGTTGGATCATTATACACTGCTGTTTATCTGCAATCTGGTAAGCTGCTCTCCATGTGGTGGTGGTTTCCACGGATGTCAAGTGCACCTGGGTGTTGTTCGTCCTGATCTCCAATATCTGAGGCGTTTGTCCATCATTCAACCTCTATTTGGACTTTTGTTCATTTTGTTATATTTATACCTGCCTTGTTTGCGGAGTATATATATTAGTTGGCGCAGTTTTCTTTTTTTTTCCATTTGTATTTGTATCACGTGATTGCAGCCTTCTGGTTTTTACACCTGACTATTCATTTTTACGGTTAGCGCAGTTTTTTTCTTTATTTCATTTTGTACCACTATATGGACTATAAAACTGACTAGACATATACATTGCCCGCTTTTAAAGTGTTCGGTAGTACCAGTGTTTGCGCTAACAGTTTATTCCAAATTTCTGTGATTTCGACAATGACAGAGCAGCAGCAGAATGATGTCATCGGTGTTCTCCTCTCCGCCTGTCAAAATGCAGCTTGTTTGCAAATGTGCATTAAACACGATTTACCAACAAAATGTAATTGGCTTCTAGCGCTTTCCATCCTTTTCCCAGTCTGCATGTGGCTGTACAACATATTACAAGAGGCCGATACCAAATAAAGTTTAAAGTCGGTGCAAACCCACTCTATAGAAATGACTATAAACGACCCTGTGTACATGTACAGTACTGATAAGATAACAGAGGCCTAAACAGCTCAGCTATACATTAAAGCATTCAGTTCTACATGAAACAAAATATGAATATGATTAGTATTATAAAGATGTATACAAAGACTTTTGTGCAAAGTCATATCTTCTGTATACTCAGAACCATGGAATTCAACACATTCTGTGTTACAGTTTCAAGTCATAACATTTTGTAACATTCTTTTCATTACATTTTCTATGTATACTTCCTTATAAACACTTTGGGTGCAGCTACTCTGCTCTGAATAGTGCCGTCACACCTTGATATTGAGTCAGCTGTCCTTTACCATCATCTGTCTTCATGAACCTCATTGGCACTATGGGTCACCAGAGCATTTGCCATAATAAGCTAGTACACTATTGAGTTGATGTACTAAAGGCCAACATGATATTCACTTTGCAAGGGAATTTTCCCAAGAGCCTTTTTGTATGTCATCGAGTAGGTGAAATGGTGGCTCCTCGGTGTGTGACACCAACTGTCTAACATGGAGGAGGAAACATGATGGTCTGGGGCTCTTTTGCTGGAGACGGGGTCAGAGACGTGCACAGAGTGAGTGGAATCCTGAACCAAAACTACTACCACAGCATTTTGCAACGCCATGCAATACCCTCTGAAATACGCTTAATTGGTCAGGGGTTCATCCTACAGCAAGATAATGACCCCAAACATATGTGAGAACTACTTCAGCAAGACCCCTTTCACACTGGGGCGGTTTGCAGGCGCTATTGTGCTAAAAATGGCATCTGCAAACTGACCTGAAAAAGCGGCTGCTGTTTCTCCAGTGTGAAAGCCCGAGGGCTTTCACACTGGAGCGGTGCGCTAGCAGGACCCCTCCAAAAGTCCTGCTAGCCGCATCTTTGGAGCAGTGTGGTTCCTGCTCCTCCACCATTCCTTTCCATTGAAAGCAATGAAAAACCGCGGCTATACCGCCGGCAATGCGCCTCTACAGAGGCGCATTGCGAGCGGTATTAACCCTTTTTCGGCCGCTAGAGGGGGCAAAACCACACTGCTAGCGGCCGAATACCGCCGCAATTCCAACGGTAATAGCAGTGCTTTACCACCAGTGCACCTTCCGCCCCAGTGTGAAAGGGGCCTTCGCTTCAAATCATGGAATGGACAGCACAGTCTCCCTATCAAACCATTTTGGGATGAACTGTACAGAAGGGTGAAGGCAAAGTAACCTACAAGTGCAGCACATTTGTGGGAACCTTTGCAGCAGGGTTGAGAAGAACTTTGTTGCCAACAAGATTTGATTTCTGTTGTAGAAAGAATGCCACAAGTGTTTTTGGCGGTTATATTTGCAAAAAGTGAATACTTTGATGAGTCAAACATTTAGCTAAAAAAAAAAGGTTTCATGGTTTCTTTTTTATGTCCAATTGTTTATGTGTTCTATGCTTTATTTCCAGAGTACATTGAGACATTAAACTGCATACTCTTCAGCAAAACGATGGTGTTCTACAATGGTAGGGTGTATGTGAGGTAAATTGTCTAATAACATTATTTCTGTTTTTGTCCCAAAATGCACTTATTAAGAAACTCCAGAATAATCTGCATACATCATAAAAAAAAATCTAATACCATTCAATGCAACTGTAGAAAGCCTTTTTCCCACAGCCACAGGAAATGACTGTCTCCTACTCACAGTATGGTTTCAGTTTTTTTCTAATGAAATGAAGATGTACTGCTAAATATTATTGCCGGGATACTTTTACTAGGGAATGACTGATCATTATTTCATGGCAATTAACACTCCTTTTCTGCATAACTAACTGGCTAATCTCATATTAGAATGCCAGTTTATGTTGTTTTGCTTTCATTAAAGGTCTTTCCTAATGTCTGATTTTCATAACTTTTTTAATAGCTGTGAGCAGGTTTATAATTAGGTGTTCTGTACGATTACTAGACCTCATTAACAAAACTAGAACAAAGACAACTGGAAGAAAATAGTTCCTAGCATTTCCCTTACCTTATGTGAATTAATGATAAAGGTTTGCTCAGGGATGCTTGGATACAATTGCAAATTTCAATGTTTTATCTTTTTTTGTTTTTGAGGTTTTGAGTAGAAAAAGATTAAAAACTCTTTCAAAACACAACAGGGAGGGGAATTCACTGGATCTTGTTTCCACTAGAAGATTTCCCCTCTTATTACTTCTGGGAAAACTACAGTGGAACCTTGGATTACGAGCATAATATGTTCCAGAAGAATGCTTGTAATGCAGAGCACTCGTATATCAAAGCGAGTTTCCCCATAGAAGTCAATGGAAACTCAGAAAATTCATTCCACATTGACTTCTATGGTATGCAGTACCACGTGTGGCCAGAGGTGGGGGGGCGCCAGAAACACTTGGGATTGGAGTGTTTCCAGTTGGCTCCTAATGCATCAAAGCCGCCCTGAATGTCACCGTCGCCCCCGCACCTCTGGCCAAATGCGGTACTGCACACCGCACAGGCTTGAATCCTGCTTGTTTTGCGAGAACACTCGCAAACCGAGTCGGGATTTAAAAAAAAAATAATAGCTTGTAATGCAAAATGCACGTTAACCGCATTACTCGCAATCCGAGGTATTACTGTAGTCAAAATATATTTTTCACTTTTTTGTACTTGTAGCAATAGTCATCAGATCAAATGGAGAGGGTCCATTTAACATCAAAGTGGCTCTTTAACCACTTCCCGACCGCCTCATGTAGATATACGTCGGCAGAATGGCACGGACAGGCACATCAACGTACCTGTACGTGCCTGCCTAGACGTGGGTCGGGGGTCCGATCCCCTCGGGGAGCGATCCGGGACGACGGCGCGGCTATTCGTTTATAGCCGCTCCGTCACGATCGCTCCCCGGAGCTGAAGAACGGGGAGAGCCGTATGTAAACACGGCTTCCCCGTGCTTCACTGTGGCGGCGCATCGATCGTGTCATCCCCTTTATAGGGGAGACACAATAAATGACGTCAGTCCTACAGCCACACCCCCCTACTGTTGTAAACACACACTAGGTGAAGCCTAACACGTTCAGCGCCCCCCTGTGGTTAACTCCCAAACTGCAACTGTCATTTTCACAATAAAGAATGCAATTTAAATGCATTTTTTGCTGTGAAAATGACAATGGTCCCAAAAATGTGTCAAAATTGTCCGAAGTGTCCGCCATAATGTCGCAGTCATGAAAAAAATCGCTGATCGCCGCCATTAGTAGTAAAAAAAATAATAATTAATAAAACTGCAATAAAACTATCCCCTATTTTGTAAACGCTATAAATTTTGCGCAAACCAATTGATAAACGCTTATTGCGATTTTTTTTTACCAAAAATAGGTAGAATACGTATCGGCCTAAACTGAGGGAAAAAAAATGTTTTAGATATGTTTTTGGGGGATATTTATTATAGCAAAAAGTAAAAAATATTGAATTTTTTTCAAAATTGTTGCTCTATTTTTGTTTATAGCGCAAAAAATAAAAACCGCAGAGGTGATCAAATACCACCAACAGAAAGCTCTATTTGTGGGGAAAAAAGGACACCAATTTTGTTTGGGAGCCACATCGCACGACCGCGCAATTGTCTGTTAAAGCGACGCAGTGCCGAATTGTAAAAACCCCTTGGGTCATTTAGCTGCATATTGGTCCGGTCCTTAAGTGGTTAACCACTTCCAGACCTTAGGTGTTTTTCAGATTTGGTGTTTGCAAGACTAAAACAGTTTTTTCTGCTAGAAAATTACTTAAAACCCCCAAACATTATATATTTTTTTTTCTAACACCCTAGAGAATAAAATAGTGGTCATTGCAATACTTTGTCACACCGTATTTGCGCAGCGGTCTTACAAGCGCACTTTTTTTGGAAAAAATTCACCTTTTTTTAATTAAAAAATAAGACAACAAACAATTTTTTTATATATTGTGAAAGATAATGTTACGCCGAGTAAAATGATACCCAACATGTCACGCTTAAAAATTGCACCCGCTCGTGGCATGGCGTCAAACTTTTATCCTTAAAAATCTCGATAGGCGACGTTTAAAAAAATTCTATAGGTTGCATTTTTTGAGCTACAGAGTAGGTCTAGGGCTAGAATTATTTCTCTCGCTCTAACGATCGCGGCGATACCTCACTTGTGTGATTTGAACACCGTTTTCATATGCGGGCGCTACTCGCGTATGCGTTCGCTTCTGCGCGCGAGCTCGTCGGGACAGGGCGCTTTAAAAAAAATGTTTTTTTTGTTTTCTTATTTATTTTTATTTATTTTATTACTTTTTACACTGAAAAAAAAAAAATTTGATCACTTTTATTCCTATTATAAGGAATGTAAACATCCCTTGTAATAGAAAAAAGCATGACAGGTCCTCTTAAATATGAGATCTGGGGGTCAAAAAGACAATATAATATATATAAGATATATAAGATATAAGATAATTAGACTAAAATGCAAGAAAAAAAAATTGAAACTGTAATTTTTTCAAATGACAAAAAAAAAAATGTTTCTTCAAGAGGCTGGGCGGGACTGACGTTTTGACGTCACTTCCGCCCAGCAGAGCTATGGGGACGGGTGAAGGAGATTTTTCCTTCAGTCTCGTCCCCAGTCAGCAGCTGAGCGCACCCGATCTCCTCCGCCGCTACCGACGGCTCCGGTAAGCGGCGGAGGGCGCGGGAGAGCGGCGGGAGGGCCCTCTGCCGCCACCGATAACTGCGATCTCGCGGCGAATCCGCCGCGAAGACAGCCGTTATCGTGTAAAGGACCGCACACACTAAAGATGGATACCTCGGTTGTGGCAGCAGCTGCTGCCGTTACCGAGAAATCCATCTTTAAAAAAAGGACGTACATCGTCGTGCGCTGGTCTGGAAGTGGTTAAAGCGGTTGTAACCCTAAAAAGAATAAAAGTGCTTCTGTAATTTTAAAACATGATAAATACCACAGCGCTTCTTGCAGTGTCATTTGTCCCATTCTATGTTGTAAAATACCTGGTTGATCCTGCCTGTTCCTGTGTCCCCCTAGGTGTACGGACCATGGTAATAATGGCTGCTGATATAGGATACCATGGTCAGTTTACATGCCTCTGGCATCCTGCTTTGTGCACAGTCTCTCTCCCCCCTCCCTCCCCACCTGCATCTCTGTGTGTGAGAGCAGATCATCTCCCCACCCCTCCCCTTATACCACTATTCCCTGAGGCTGTCAAGTAAGATTTACAAATAACTGGCATCCCCTCTGTTGTATGAAGATAAAAAGTACTATGTGACAGTTTTTCTAAAATTATACTGTAATCCTAAATACCTTCTTGCACAGCGCTGCTGTGTAGTCACATGATATGCCAACGCTAGCTGACGCCAGAGGGGAATCTCGGCCCCTCCCACTGCTCTCCTTAGATCAGGGAAAAAGAGCTGTGCAAAAAGGAAGTTAGGATTATAAAATGTTAGATAAACTGACACACAGTACTTTATATCCTCATACAAGAGGGAATGCCAGTATTTTGCAAATCTGACTTTACCACTTCATTAGGCCCTGTTCACACAGCATACTATATTGAACAGATGTTTTATGCATTCTTGTGTAGGCAGTCCCTCAAATATCAATACTGACACAGCTGCTGTGTCCCAATATAACATTTGTGTGAGTGAATATTCCCAAACATACAGGGCGTGTTCGGGGACATGCACCCGCACCCACAGGAATGCCAATTGACATCAATGGGCTGCCTGCCTAGGGATTCATGGAACACCTGTGAATTCCTGTAAACATGGCTCTGCAGATGTGTGGTCTGATAAGCACTAAAATCAGAGGCATACCCTGCAGATGTATGGTACATATGCCCCAATTAACACAAATGTACTTATTTAAAGTGGAACCAAATCTAAGGAGTTAACAGTTTCAAAAACAGTTACATTCCCGGAATGTCAGGAATACCAACTGTCACATTTGCTTGTGCTTTCAAACTGTCAAACCATCAAATAGCGGGTGTCATAACGATTACATATACAGCACCATCTTAGCTGTCTGGGACTCTGATTGACTGAGACACAGCAGCGTCGCCACTGGCTCGCACTGCTGTCAAAGTTTGCTTATCAGAAGAGAGAGGGGGCGGGGCAGCGTTGGGGATTCCGAAAGGACACACAGAGCTGTGACTCGGCTCGGGTGCCCCCATAGCAAGGTGCTTGCTGTGGGGGCACTTGACAGTAGGGAGGGGCCAGGAGCATCGAAGAGGGACCTGAGAAGAAGAAGATCCAGGCTGCTCTGAGCAACTCCACTGCAACATAGCATGTAAATATAACATGTTTGTTATATTATTGTTTTGAAGTAGAACTATTGGGAAAAAAAATACATTTTGAATTGAGCCAGGGGGAGTTATAACCCCTGTCAGATTTTTTTTTTCACCAACTGTGTCCCATTTCAGAGATTTCCATTCACTTCCTTTCTCATAGCTGAAAAGGAACTGAGAGGAAATCCCTGCAAATGAAGGGAATTCCTTTGAGACCCCTAGGTCTCCAAAACTAGTGTCCCCATTGAAAAATTACTTTTCTGGGGACAACCCAAAATGTGGATTTTTTTTTTTTACTTTCAATGATAATGGTAAAAAGGACAGAGAGAGTAATTCTCCCTAACGGACGGATGGACCGGGGGGCAGACAGCAATAAAAATTTACAAGTGTTCTAATCCCTCTCCACTCTATCTGAAAATTATTTAAAAAAAAGTCATGCCGTTACTTATACTTTAATAAAGATGAAGTTTGTGTATTACTATATATAGATTTGCTTTTTTTTATTGTTACTTTTGGAATGGAATGTAGGGCAGAGCTGGATGTTGTCTGCACTGAATACCACTGAGCACCAACAGAAATAACACGCCTAGCTACATGTTCACAACAATGACGTCAGGTCTTAAAACACCTTTTTCCAGTTAAACATTGCAGCATCTATAAACTGTTTAATATTTTTGTTTTACCTGAAAATTTTACATTTCAGACATTTACAAATAAGCCCTCCCTATTTATGTCACGGTTCCCCCCCTTTAGGTCACATTCCCCTTCCTCCTTTTCGTCACAGTTTCCACTTCACATCAGTGTCCCCCATTCTTCTATTCATAGCAGTGTCCTATTGGGGTGACACAAAAGACAAAAAAAAGCAGACCTTGCATTTTCTTTTTTAAATATAGGAGTTAACCACTAGGCAACTGCCAATAGTACATATACTGCTGGCGGGCGGCTCTCTCGGGCACAGCGTACAGTTTGTAGATTCTATAAATTTCACACAGGCTAAATAATATACACAGATTGGGGTTATGTTTACCAAAGAAATGTAGCAGCATACATTTTCCCTAAATTTAAAAGAAAGTACATTTTTTTGTATTTTTTCATTTATGTAGCAAAAAATTAAAAACACAATGGTGATTAAATACCACCAAAAGGAAAGCTCTCTGTGCAGGATTTTTTTTTAATCCATTTAACTTGCACTTTTACAGTGTTGCATGACCGAACAATTGCCAGTTAAAGTTGCACAGTAGAGAGAAAATAACCGCTCAGTAGTCTTCAAAGAACCTCCTCACTGGAACCAAACCATGGGTGCCGGCAATGCAATAATGATGCAAAAATACGAAGGAAACTTGGACAGCCGCACTCCAAAAATGTTCTTTTAATTAAAATTGATCACAAAATGAACATGCCACAGCAAACAAAATTGCAACAAAAGCTAACGTTTCGCACTGTAGCTTCAGTGCTTAGTCATAGCTAGTACCAATAAAAGAACATTTTTGGAGTGCGGCTGTCCAAGTTTCCTTCGTATTTTTGCATTAAAGTTGCACAGTGCTGAATAACAAACATTTTCTGGTCATGAAGGGGGTAAAACCTTCCAGAGATCAAGTGGTTAAACAACTTGTTCTTGCCATACCTAAAACATCTGCCATGTTCGTACCTACCATGTCTCATTTTTCTGTTGGTTTAGGAAAGGCAAATGTAGTATTACATGGCTGCCAAACGAATGGAACTAAATACCAAGTATTTATTTTAAAAAAAATCGGCGCAAGAAACTAGTTTATTTCTATTCCATTTTATAAATACATACTGTAGTACTGCGCCTCAGAGTTATCTGGATTACGTCACAGAGTAGAATAATGTATTGCCTTACCACTTCTAATAATCTAGACTGGATAATGTATATGGTTGTGATGTCAAAAACGTTTTAGAATGGTTTCACAAGAACTTTGCCCTCATAGGAAGCGATTCATGTATCTGGTTATGGCATTGATGTGAACTGGCGTTTCTGAATAATAGGCATTACTGAAGTCAACTCATGTAGGAAAGTGATGTAGACAAAAATGCTGTATGTTTGAATCGTGACATTTTCTGGGGCCATGGTATTTTAAATAAAACCGAAAATATTTACTGTAAAGGCAGAAGCAATAAAGATTTATGGCCTTTTTGTACAGATTTGTATACATATTTTCCTACTGTTTTCATAGCCTGTATGAATTGCCCATGAGAACAGCTTGTATTTTGTTTTTTAATTTAACAAACAAGTAGCAGGAAATGCAAATGTGGATTTTAAAGTTAAAATCTTCACCTGCAGGGTATTCAATGTGCAGGAGCAGGTACAATCAACCATGAATCCCTGCTAAAGGCTTGGTGATTTGAGGAGGTCCTGTAGTGGAATGCAAGGTCCTACACATTGGGGACCTCTTGCTGACACTTATCCTGACTATACTGTATAAGAAATGTGGGCTTGGAGTGACTGGGATTTTTGGTGAGCAACAAAGCAGCAGAGGAACCCTTCAGAGAAGACAATATGCGAGTGCACGTTGATCAGGACTGTGTGGGGAGCTTGGACATATTTACTTTTTAGCTCCCCAGGATAGTAGTTTGGTGTGCACTTTCATCCCCCTCATGTTTTACACCTTCCTCTCTTTTAAAGAGCATGACCACTGCATACTGACTGGGTTACGCTTGGGTTAAAAAAAAAAAATTATCAACACAAGAGATGGTAATTACAGTTAATGTTATGTGTCCATTGCGCTGGTGCCCACTTTCATCGTTAAAGCGGTATTAAGCCAAAAACAAAAAATATCATATATTGCAGCTTACTAATCATTAGATCTAGTGGCTGCATTCTTTTGTTAGGCTTTTTTCCCCTGGTGATATGGCCAGTAACAAACATTGTGTATTATACAGACACCACTCTGAAAGAATAAGCACAGTGAGTAGATTTGGACAGCAGCATGGTCAGTCTGCCTTTGGGTTTAATACTGCTTTAAATTTCCTCTGACCCCATACACCCCGGCCCTAATCTTTGGTGCTGCAGGGGCTCATTTGAGTGCTGGATCTGTCATGAGTACCCACTACGCACACCCCCCTCCATATGCAGTCGGCATAAAAAAGAATCACCCCTGAAATAAAGACGGGCACCGTTTTTGTTTTATCCTGCAACTACTAACATCCAAGTGAAAGATAGAACACCAACATGTCAGAAAAAAGTATAAAAAAAAAAAGGAAAAAAGGACCATCCCCCTTTAGTCAGTATCTTGGGCCATTGTTTGCTTTAATTACAGCCTTTAGTTCACCGTATTCATCCTTTTCACCTTCAACCACTATGTGGTCATTTTCTTTGTGTGCTTTGGGTCATTGTCATGTTGGAAGGTAAACCTTCTTCCCATTGACAACTTTCTGGCAGATTTTCCTCAAGAATTTGATAGTGTTTTGCTCCATTTTCCTTCTATCCTGACAAGTGTTCCAGTCCCTGCTTGTGTCTCAGTGCTGGTGCAATAGCAATCCTTTTGCCTAAATATAACCTCACCTCCCAACAGGTATATGAGATTGTTCTCAGAAGTGGTACAAAGTCCAATTCACAAACAAAATCATTTCACTGTAATCAATAAATATGGTTGCCCTAGTGCTTCCACTCTGCCTCCTTTCTTCAGTCCAATAAGCCTTGTCGCTCCAGCTTAGGGCCACATCAGATTGCTGCCTTCACAAATCCGTAATGCCAGCTTATAGGCATTTGTGGCTAGAAATGGGATCACTAGTCACTGGTTATTTGTCCCCAAGGTACAGGTCAAACCCATGCCATGTTATTAGGAAAGCACTTATTGCTACAAACTGTTCTTCATCAATGCGTTGTGGCTAAGCCATAGATGTGAAAGTAGAGGGATTGTTGCTGATATGAAACGTTGCACAAACGCAATCGCTAAGCAATTGAGCTGCAAATCTCTGTAAAATTAGTAAGTTAGTGATTTCATAGAAAATTACTGACTTCCTTAGCTGGGAATCGCTTTATAAATGTGAAAGATTTTCATATGGTGGGCCTCATTTCCTGTTTGTACTCCCATATGTTAACCACTTTATATCCCTTCCCCCACCCTACATGCAAAAGGGGATGACTGATCTTAGTGTCATGACAACCATAGGAGTGAATTGAGATCTGGTGGACTACTAAATCTTGTTCATGTATCAGCCTTGGAAAGCTTGTTTGAAGTTATTTCCCAATGGTATCTAGTCCCCGCCCATACAGTCAAATTTGTATTGAATAATTCCTCAGATTGTTTGAGGCTGAGGGGTGGGCACGCATATCCGTGTTTGGTAGGGTTGCACCAATACCGAGCATTTGCACGAGTACTTGCCTGAAATCTATACAGGGAGATCGGTGCCTTTAACTTGCCATACCGATCATCCCTGATTGTCCCCTGTGTCCTTCTCCATGCTCCTCTTGTCCCCCCTATCCTGCATATGACAGGATGGAGAGGAAGGAGTCGATAAACATCTCATTTACCAACTTCTTCGTTTTAAGAATGTACAGAGTCAGTGATCACCGACTGTCCATTCATAACTGAGCATTGTAAACTGTATTTATGATTCCTCAGTTTATGAATGAATTAAAGAAAAAAAAAAAAAAACACTGACACTGTCCACCCCCCCCCCCCCCCCCCACCAAATAGAAAGCATTGTGAATATAAATAAATGTATTATATACACACACACACACATTATATTTATTTATATATATATATATATATATATATATATATATATATATATATATATATATATATATACATACACACACACACACACACACACACACACACACACACACATATATATATATATATACACACACACCAGTGTTTAAATAAACGCCGTTACGCAACGATTGGCCTCCTGCGGGTAACTAGTAATCTACCTGATTACTTTTACCCTCTCGGCAACACCGTTCCCACTACATAGGTTGCGTTACCAAGATTACATTGAGCGCGTGGGTGGGGGCAGTCCGGGCGGGCAGACTCTGGGGTCGTCTGACTGAGTGATGCTGATTGATGAATGATCACTGTCACTCAGTCACTGTCAGGGCCGGCGGGATGGAGTGGCCAGTGTGGATTGTGATTGGGCGAGGAGGGTCACATGAGGACTGCACACTGTTCTTGTCTCCGATTTGTCGCCGCGGGTCATGTGTCGGACTCGTGACCGTGAGTGACTCGTCGTCGTGGGTGGGTGGCGCTGGCGCATGCACTCGCCTGGAGTCTCCCACCCGCGGGCCGCCTGCAGTGTCGCCGAGGGAGTCTGGCGCTCAACTCCGAGTCCTCCTCACTCCGAGTCCGACACAACTCCGAGTCCTCCTCATCCTCACCTGCTGTGACTTCACCTGTGGTGACTGGTGAGTCACTCAGTCACAATCCAGCCGCCGACATCTCCCGTCCCCCGCGGTGGCTCCGCTCCACCACCGTTCGCGGTCGGCGCCGCGGTCCGGGATACCTCCAGTCCTGACTGACTCCTGTGACGAGTCTGACGACACACAGCAGCACCGGGACCGACCAACTGTGGCCCCTGCGCAGCCAGAGCCAGGTGAGGAGCCGGGGATCGGATTGGGAGGGGGGGGAGCGGCCTAGTCTAAGGCCTTAGGCCTGGTGTGGCGATTGGCGAAATATGAACTTTGTGCTGCACTGCTGCTGCTTACTGGCTGAGCTGACTCAGACTGCACTGCTGATATTGCTTGTAAGCTTAAAAGACTCCAATTATCTGTCTATATAATATAACAGCGTGGGTAAAGCAAACGTAATTGCATTGTAGAATATTTTAAAAACAAATTCTCAGTTACTTTGCCGAGTAACTAGTTACTTTGCCAATAAAGTAACCGAGTCACTAACTCAATTACTTTTTCAGACAAGTAACTCGTAACTGTAACCAATTACTTTTTTAAAGGAAGATGAGCAACACTGACACACACGCACGCACACACAATGCTTTCTATTTGGTGGGGGGGGGTGGACAGTGTCAGTGTTTTTTTCTTTTTACAGTATATATATTTAGATTGTATATTAGTGCCACGGTAACATGATAATAAAAAAAAGTATCTGGGAGTATTCAGAAAAAAAAATATTGGCACTTGGTCTTAAAAAAAGTGGTACCGGTGCAGCCCTAATATTTGGCGGTCATTCCCATTCCCAATTCCCATTAATCAGAACTTATTTGGCAGAAGTATTTGGGACAATGACAGCGATATTTGGTAACGCCCTTTCCCCTGATCCTACTAAAGAACTTCTCAACAAAAATACAATTTAAGTTACTCTTGCAGATTACCACGGTTGCCAAACAGTTGCAAAGGCCTAGAAGACCCTAAAAACTCTAAAACATTATCAATACTAAAACTAGAATAAAAAAAGGCAATGGACCATAGAAAAATAAAGGCTACTATACAAAATGTAACACCCAAATACACTAAGATATGGTGTCCACAGACCTACATTTGGCAAATTGCTCCTAGAACTATGAGCACCGCTGTATTAATAATCTTTTGTTGACTGGCAGCCTGTTTAGACTCCCTCCATATAGGACCAGCAGTGTTCTTTGACTATTTACCAAAATGTACAGACAATACATACAACAGTTTGTTCTGAAATTATCACTTCTGTATTCAATATTATTCTTGAAAAGAAAATGTCACAATAAATGCACTCCACGTACTGCTGTGATGTCAATGGTTGTTATGAAGTATATGCGTACCTGTTTTTCCTGCTCCACTTTCCCCAGTGATCAATATGCACTGATCCTTATCCTGGTCCCGCAGAGAACGGTAGGCTTCATCAGAAAGGGCATAGCTGTAATAGAAAAGGATTTTCTTTCATTTTATTTTTTAAAGAGTAAATTAAAGAATATATAACCCCAGGAAGGAAAATGTATTATTTTGTAGCTGTTAAATGTGTTTTATTTTTCCCTTTATTTTTACCTGGTGATCCAGTAACACACTTAGGGGTATAAAGTGGTGTTTGTAGAAATATTTGTATAGCAATTCAACCAGCGAGATTGCATTTACATTCAGTCTGCATGGAGCAAAAACATTTATGTCATTAGGGCTAAGCCATTGGCAAGCAGAATGGCCCAATTCACATGTATAGAATACAATTGGTGATGGTACTGCGCACAAAACCCCAAAGAAATTCTGTGGCTGTGAAACAAAGCGTCGCCACCATGGTATTATATAAAACCCCAAGTGGTTGCATGTCATCTTTTAGGTGGTCGGGTGTGGGGGGTGGCACTAAAAGCGGCTCAGCTGCACGTTTTCACCACCTCTGTGTGAAAATACTAGAATTTCCTACAATACTTATTACCATCTAGTGGCCAAATGTGGTATTTTCCATTTCAAATCAATGAAAAACTTTCAACCAGCACAACAAATAGTCTAACAACATTTTTTTTGTTCCATTCACACAGAACAAATATGCACTTATACTGAGCAAGTGTTATGCAAATTGTTATAGAACTACCCCATACAGCATTAATGCTCACTTACAGTGCTGTATATATGGGGAAGAAGGACTGCCTCCCTAAGACAGGGTGTGTGTTTAGACTACAGACCACCTCTCTCATTCCTTATTTTCAGAACATAGGGAGAGGATTTCTTTGTCTCAAAGAGCTGACTTGGCTGGTAACATTGCTTTGATTTCAGTGCAGCCAAGGAATTAGCAATCTCACTGGATTTCTGGCAGGACCAACCTGAATTTTTTTTTTACACTTATCAAATAGTTATATAACAAAATTACTTCAATGTTATATTTACCCCAACACAACCAAATGGATACAATTTCATTGTTAGAATTTATATTCCCTTTATATCCATCATGTTATACTGAACATGATTGATAGATATAGAGATATTATATAAAATATATATTTTTTTTATAAAAAAAAAAAATCTTTTCCCCAAAATATTTATATTCTAAAATATTTTTTAAATTAGGCATTAACACAATTCTCTCTGAATTCCAGTGTTTGTCAACCAGGGTGTCACTTGTGTTCCCCCAGGGTGTCGTGAGCATAAGACCCGGTTTTCTCTGAATCAGAGACTCTGTAGTTATGGTGGACCCTGATGTGATGGGGAGACTCTGTGGTGAAGAAGTGCTTCTGATGTATAGAGGAGACCTTAAAGTGATACTAAACACACACACCTTTCATTTGCATTGTCCCTTCTACAGTAGTTATGTATGTAGATGACGGCACTGTAATTATTTTAATAATAAATACATTTAAAAATCCTTTTTCCTAATCGATACACAGCTGTCATGTGACCCAGATTTTTTCCAGCCTGTCTGCAGGGAAACATAAGCAGAAGGTGCTTCTAGTCTTCTGCTGCTGGTCACATGTTCATTTTTTTTTCTTTTACAAAAAAGCCTTTGGAATATAGAGTAAAAAAAAATAAAAAAAGCAAATTACAAATTTTATTCTATAAAGCACCCTATATTGCAATGTTAGATAGCAGTGCACTAAGTTTTTGGAAAACAAATGTTGTTTTAGTGAAAAAAAAAATTAAAACATAGTCGATGATAACGCATGGAAATACATTCAAAGAGCTCTATAAATGTAAGATGTAAAGCAAATACAGACAATACACACAAAATAAAAGACAAGAAAAGAAAAATGATGAAAAGGAAGAAACTGCATGAACTACGCACACAAAATGCATTTAAAAAAGGTGTCTTGTGTTGCATTACGTTTTAAGGAAGACATTAAAAATGTGTAAAAAAAAAAAAACTATTTTGGAAGCTTTCATTAAAACGCATGTGTATCTGCTAACACAATGGTGTGAACAGGCTCCTAAGGCCACCTTGTTTGGTTGAATGCTTACCCTAACCTGCATACTAGCCAATTAATGAGTAGCAGCACACCAATGAGGTCATCCATGTGATGTCTACCTCTTGTAAGAATGTTCAGATAGCACTGTGTAGGGCAATCCAGCCTTGATTAGCCCCATCTCAAAGTCTAAACCTGACGTACATGAGATCAGGTAGATCAGGTAAAGTTTTTCATTATAAGTGCCGCCAGCTATAGTTGGCAACACTGATCATTGCATTTTGCCGGCGGGGCAGGCTCCCCCGCCAGCAGAAAATAGCTCAGCAGGAGCGATTCCCCCATCCACAACAAATATGTGGATGGGGAATTGGTTTTCCTTCTTTTTTTTTGCTCAACATGATCAGTATGTGTTCCTTGCTCTTCAACAGCATCCATTCTCATTAGCATTGCAAACAAATCTCAAACGGTCTTCTGTCAGTGCTCCTCTTCTTCTCTAATGATCACTCCTTCCTTTCTTTTGATACAATTCCAAAGGTTGGATATCTTTATAATACCATACTGTACCTTTTGACTTTAAAGGGTAACTCCACTACTAATATTTTATAGTACATTTCATTCACTAAAACAGGGGTGCCCAACCTTTTGAAGAGTGAGGGCCACTGAAGCGACTTGGTAACCGGTCGTGGGCCAAAATTAGTGGAATGGGAGGATGACAGGTCTGTGTCCACGCTGCATATGCAGAACAGACACGGACACAGCACATGCTATTCTATGGGCCCTCAAATGCAATTTTGTCAGATGGAAGGGGATGGATTTTTTTTAGCGGATCAGATTGGAGGTAAGCAGGGGTAAATGGACATAGAGGCAGTGGCGGCTGGTGGGTTCTTCTTTGGGGGGCAGCAAACAATCCCCGCGCGGGCTGTCTGGACCGGCACATACCAGCTTCTGTGATGGTGCTGTGGTGTCCTCTCCTGGAGTGTGGGCAGCGGCTGCTCCGGTGTACGCTCCTCCAGCTTCCTCTGCCATGTGTCTTCCGCCTAAGTGCTAGGCATCCAATAGGATAGCCTGACGCCTTTGCCAATCGGAAAACAGGTCTCACAGACCTGCCTCCTGACTGGCGGGGAGGAACTTTAGTGTGATAATAGCGAAAATGTATTTGCTGTGGTCACACAACTGGGTGGGCTCTTAACGCAATGCGGATTAGTTCGAAAGCAGCCTAGTAACCACTGCAGACCAGATATGCCCATTTAAAATTCAGTAATAAACTTACCTTTAATAACAGTCTTCCATTCAGTTTTTCCTGGCTGTTGCTGTCCCAAGCAGAGTATTTGGTATCGAATGTGACAGGAACTGGTGTTATACAGGAAGCAGCTGCTTGCTTTCTCTACCACCAGTCTCATTCACAACACTGATGCTCTGGAATGGCGGTTTGGTGACCTGGGATCTAAGCTTGCCAAACCACCATCCCAGAGCAGGAGGCCGCGGGCCACATGTGGCCCCTGGTTGGGCACCCCTGCACTAAAAGGATAAAAGTAAAGTAAAAATTGTGGCATAGGAAGCTTTTATATTGCTTTGTCTTACTTTTGCGTCATGGAAACCGTAGTATTCCCAAGCTTAGTCTTGCATACTGTGATATACAATGAATTCATATGCATTCTATTCCATATTGTATGTTCTCAAATCCCACAAATGAAAAAAGCAATTTGTGAATAGAGGACAGATCTGCCTCCTCCTATCACAGAAAACTTCACTTTTGACTAAGAATACTACCGGTTCTATGAATGAAGAAGGCAGGTGGAAGGAGTGAGGGAGTGGTGCAATTCTTTTACACTCACAGCAGTTGATGTTACCTCCAGCAACACTAGATGATCAGCGCTCTGGGAGGAGCTCAGCAGCACTGGAGAGATTTCTAGACTATGTGGCAGCCAGCTAGACATGGCACACACTTCAAATATAGACAAATAAATCCTCAGCATAAGTTAACTTGAAACTTAAATTCTCCAAGAGTATTTACCATTAAATCAAACAAGTCTAATTAATCCTTTAACTACATGCCTACCGGGCACTTTTACCCCCTTTCCTGCCCAGGCCAATTTTCGGCGCCGTCACACTTTGAATGACAATTGGGTGGTCATGCAACACTGTACTCATATGAAGTTTTTATCGAAAAAAAAAAACGTTTTCTTACCCACCGATGTGCGCTGAGGAGGCTGCACCGATGAGCACTAATTTACAGCATTGATGGGCACTGATGATCAGGTCACCGATCAGTGCAGCGTAGATGTCCCTTGTCACACTTGCCGGTTACTGACTTCTCCTCTCCTCATACTGTGACAGCACGTGAGAAAAGAATGTCAATAGCTGGCAAGTGTGTTTACATTGTGATCAACTGTGATTGAACACAATTGATCACGTAGTAAAGGGCCACTGTGATTGTGAGATGAGCACCACAGTGGGCATGTTCTGGGAGGGGCGTCCATTGACAACTGCACTATAGTTGTCATTCGGCTACAGTACGGTCAAGAAGTAGTTGAGGAATGCACTATTTTTTCATAAAGTTAGTGATATTCTCACAAATTGGAGTGCATACCTTGCAGCATAAAATCACAGTGTAATCGACTATCAATTAGGAACACTTGCATGTAAATAAATCACTTGGCCACATTAGACATTTATATTTTTGCAAATTGCGGTCTATTGTGGCTAAATAATTTATTTCCATGTAAGTGTGCTTATTTGATGATGGTCATGGTGTAAGGTAGGTACTTAATTTTGAGAGTGTACCACTGTACCTTTTTTAAAGAAGTACAAGTGCTACTTAAACACTTCAGCTAGAGGCAAGTTATGTCACTAGTGTTGTATTTTTTATGTGTGTTTATACATTATATATATATATATATATATATATATATATATATATATATATATATATATATATATATATATATACACACATATACATATATACATACACACATATATACACACACACACACAATGGATTTAAAAAGTCTACACACCTATTAAAATGTCAGGTTTCTGCGATGTAAAGAAATTAGACAAAGATAAATAATTTCAGAACTTTTTCCACCATTAATGTGACCTATACAACTCAATTGAAAAATAGGGAAAGTAAAAATGAAAAAATAAAAAAATAAAAAAATGGAGTTGCATTGGTGTGCACACCCTCTAAAAAACTGGGGATGTAGCAGTTTTCAGAATTAAGCAATCACATTCAAACGCATATTAAATAAAAGTCTGTACACATCTGCCATCATTTAAAGTGCCTCCGATTAACCCCAAATAAAGTTCAGCTGCTCTAGTAGGTCTTTCCTACATCCCACAGCAAAGGTCATGGTCCGCAGAGAGCTTTCAAAGCATCAGAGGGATCTCATTGTTAAAAGGTATCAGTCAGGAGAAGGGTACAAAAGAGATTCCAAGGCATTTAGATATACCATGAAACACAGTGAAGACAGTCATCAAGTGGAGAAAATATGGCACAACAGTGACATTACCAAGAACTGGACATCCCTCCAAAATTGATAAGACGATAAGAAAACTGGTCAGGGAGGCTGCCAAGAGGCCTACAGCAACATTAAAGGAGCTGCAGCAATATCTGGCAAGTACTGGCTTTGTGGTACATGTGACAACAACATCCCGTATTCTTCATGTGTCTGGGTTATGGGGTAGAGTGGCAAGATGGAAGCCTTTTATTATAAAGAAAAACATCCAAGCCTGGCTAAATTTTGCAAAAACAAATCTCAAGTCTCTCAAAGGCATGTGGAAAAAAAAGTTATGGTCTGATGAAACCAAGGTTGAGCTTTTTGGCCATTATTCCAAAAGATATGTTTGGCGCAAAAACAACACTGCACTTTACCAAAAGAACACCCTTCCCACACAGTGAAGCATGGCGGAGACAGCATGATGATTTGAGGCGGTTTTTCTTCAGCTGGAACAGGGGCCTTAGTCAAGGTAGAGGGAATTATGAACAGTTTCAAATACAAGTCAATTTTGGCACAAAACCTTTAGGCTTCTGCTAGAAAGCCGATCATGAAGAGGACCCAAAGCATACATTCAAATTAACAAGGGAATGGCTTCACCAGAAGATTAAAGTTTTGGAATGGCCCAGGCAGAGCCCAGACCTGAATCAGATTGAAAATCTGTGGGGTGATTTTATTTTTTTATTCCCTTCACCGAAAAGATTTTACTTAAAAGGTGGAAACAGTTCTGAAATGATTGATCTTTGTCTCATTTTTTTTTACATCACAGAAACCTGACATTTTAAACGGGTGTGTAGACTTGTTATATTCACTGTGATTGTATGCATGTGTGTGTGTGTGTGATTATATATATATAAATTCCACTAGTGACTAGTGTTTTGTCATCAATACCGCACGCATCAGAGAATTTCACACTTAAAACTGCTCTATTTGTAAGGAACCCCTTCCTAAATGGACAATAAAGTATTTTCTTCAATGTGCAGTTTGTTTCCTTGCTCTTTGGATAATCCATGTTAATCTGCCATTTTTTTTATACTGGCCTTGGACACATTTAAATATGTAAAGTCATCTCTTAGACATCTTTTTTTTTCCCCCCAAACAAAACAACGCCCTGTTGGAGGAGGGCATGAATCTCTCAATCCTCGTTCCCCACCCCCAATTACAGAATGACTAGCATATATTGAAAAGTATACAAGACTTTTATGAATGGAGGAGGTGCCAAACAAAAGACCCACAGTGATCAGTGCTTTGAATGTACTGCACCTGGAACTACAAGTCTCAGTATTGGACAAGACTGCTGTCTGTGTAAATGTAAGATAAATAATGATATGCAAGTCAGAGATGGGGTACACATCATTAAAGCCAATTAATTTTTAATTTGCAAATGGCTAAAATTCAGTGTTGGGCATCCTCCCTTCAGCCAGTGCCTGCTCCCACTTTGGCTCGGATTGTCTAGACCAGTGGTTCTCAACCTTCTAGTGCCGTGACCCCTTGATAAAATTTTACAAGTTTTGGAGACCCCTAACAGTAAAATTATTTTTGTAGCGTGGGTTGTCAGCACCCAAGGCAAGACAAGTAATTTGCACCCCCAAACCCACAGACATTTTGCACTCCCTGAATCCCTTCCACTCATACAGTATTAAAACCCCTATGGTACATTTTATGATGTACAACTCTTTCTCTTTGTTCTCCTTTCTTTCTCTTTTATCTCTCTTTATTCAAATTATTTTTTTTTCCCCATCCCTCTCCAGCTGTCTTTCTTGTTCTTTTTCTCCCTTTTTCTTTCTTTCTTTCATCCCACTCTTTTCCTCTATATTCCATATATTCTCTATTTTTATTACTTCTCTTGCTCCTTGGTGGTGGGGGGGGGATGGGATGAGTGGCAGTGATGGCGGGGAATTGGGATAAGTGGCAATGCTGGGGAGAGTTCTGATCAGTCAAAAAGGCTGGGAGATCGGTGTGGGCTTGAGGAACAGCCCAGGATATTTGGACCCCTGGCAAATCATCATTTGACCCCCAGGTTGAGAACCACTGGTCTAGACGACTTGAGCGGAAGTTCTCCTCTTCCCCTCCCTCCCTCCAATCCTCTGGAACACGTCACGGATCTCAGAAGATTTCTTGACCATTGAGGAGACACAGTGCGAGTCGTGCATGCACAGTGCGCACCTGGCTGTGAAGCCGCAAGATGTCACAGCCGGGTGCCCACACTTGTAATGCTAGCGCTGGGGAGAGGCGGGGGGGACACGCGAGGGTTCAGGCGGCCGCATTGCTGGATCCTGGGACAGGTGAGTGTGTGATTATTAAAGGTCAGCAGCTACACTTTTTGTAGCTGCTGACTTAACACAAATGACTGAAACTTCGCTTCATTCATTCAGATCAAAATGTATTCTTATTGTTGAGAAAATGTAGAATTTGCAAGAGGCACACGAAAAAACTGATCTACTTTTGTATGTGTTGCAATAGGGAACAAAACGGTACCAACATTAAACTAAAGAAAATCAGAAATCTGGAATACATAATCTGGATAATGTTATTTTCTTTTACAGTATATGGCAGAGATTAAAAAAAATTGTCTTAAGCAGACCTCTCAAAACATATACACACGCCTATAATGCCATACACAAAAATTCTATCCTTTTGCCATGAAACATGAAAGTAACATATGGAGAATCTGGATATTTAAATTATTAAAGATTGTTTGAGGTTTTGGAAAATTACTTTTTTGATGTGAAACAGTTTCTTAGCATATATAAATAGTATACAGAACATATATCTACTTTAGCATATAAATAGTATACAGAACATACATCTACTTTAGCAAAGGAATCCTTTATAATCTTGGAATATGCCACATCAATGATTTTTTTTTTTTTTAACCTGGAAGCTCTAAAAAGGAAACTTTTTTGGGCACACTGTAAATTATACCACTACAAAGTGCTTTAAAAAAGAAAACACCAGCCACAAGTAGCTCTGCTTTATTTCAATGAAAAGGCATCTGTAAATTTGCTGTGTAATGTCTTGGAAAGTAAAAAAGAAAATCTATGCAAAAATTACAGTCATTCAGTAACTGGTATTATTCTTTGAACACAGCAACTGTACTAAAGTCAGATCATTCTGATATACTACACTTCCCACGTCACCAGGGGTGGAAAACTAAAATCTTTCCGCGCGCTGCAGACCGAGTTTAACCTACCAGACCATATGTTTCTTCAATATGCAGTTACGTCACGCATTCCGTGCTCAGTTCCCTCAAGATGACTTACAGTTGGCAGATAACCCCCTAATGGCAGAAATTAAATACCCAGACCCCAAAAAGTTGATACCCCAATTCCACACTATGCTGACACTCCTGGGCGCGACCACATCGGCCTACGCCTTGAAACCCAGGTGGGAGGAGGAGGTGGGTACCCTGGAAGATGATGAGTGGAGCGATGCTCTAGATGCATGCAAACTTGTATCCCCCAAATTGTCGGACCGCCTCACACAAACCTTTATAGTAAACAGGGCATACCTCACGCCCCTCAGGATATCTAGATATAGGAGGGACTATCCAGCAACCTGCCCGATGTGTGGCCAGGCTCAGGGCACCTTTTTCCACTTGCTGTGGCAGTGCATTAAAATCCAAGCATTTTGGGAACAAGTCGTGAAATTCTTACATGACAAAATGGGATCCCCCATAACTCTACAGCCAAAACCGTGCCTACTTGGCATCTTTCCGGATGCGGAAATGAATACATTTCGTACAATATTTCTGCATGAGACACTTTTTGTGGCCCGGAGAGTCATTGCTCGGGTCTGGATGAGACCGGATCCTCCAGTGCTTTCCCAATGGCTGGCAGAAGTCAACAATGTTTTGCCATATAAAAAACTGGGTTATTTGCATAGGGGGTGCCCATCTAAATATGAAAAGATATGGGACAGGTGGCTCAAAGCACCTGCAACTTGCATGTAGGGGAGGCTGTTGGCAGCCTCACCTATGCATTAGGACAGGAGCCCCGGGGAAGGGGGGTGCTGGGGTGGAAGGGTGGCCGACTCATTATAATATGTTAGTACTTCCTGGCTTTTGATTGTGAATATTGCCGTTTACCTGCTCTTTCATTTTTTTTTCTTTCTCTTATCCCACAAAGAATTGACACAGTAAATCATTCTGAACGATACCGCCTGATATTACCTGCAATCATATACTGTCTGTATACCCTGTTTATTTTCTTTGTCTTTTGCTCAATACAAGCTTTTTGAATGGAAAGTCAGATCATTCTCTTAACGTGTCCTAATTTGTAAAATCAAAAAATATCACATGGTTGCTGAAGATAATTTAATGTGTTCTGCTTCCATCAACACTATGTGGTCCAACATTTAGGCTTTAGAAGAACTGAAGTCTCCCTTATTGCCGTTGGTCTCCTTGCTGATCATTCCACCATTACAGTGTTTCCGTGTAAAGGAAGCCATCCTGGTAGGGGCAGGTCTTTGCTTCCTCGCTCTCAGAGCCTCCAGCAAAAACAAATAATAAAAAAAAAAAAATAGTAAGCAGCACAATAGTGACATCACCAAATTCCACTCTAATGCCCCGTACACACAAGCCGAAAATCAGATTGTCCGACTTTTTTGCTTAATAGTCGCAAGTAGAAATTGAATAGGTTACTAAAGTCACGAAAATTCTCGTATGCAAAAAACAATTTTTTAAATCGTGTGTTGTCATGTGTTGTACTTTTGGACAACTGTACTGACTAAACAAAAATCGTATGAGGAAAATTTTCGTGCTTGTTCGCTCGAATAATATCGGATGATTTGTCATGATCGGCTCTCGAAAGCCCTGTACTAACAATACGATGATCTACGATTCTTCCTAGGACAGTTTTTGTACGATATTCGGATCGCGTGTATGGGCCATAAAACTCTTGAGACTACCAGTCAGAAAATTAAAGTGGTTTAGACACAGATATAAGCCTAAAAGGTTGTTGGCATAGACGTGCCTAGGCACTGTAACATACTGGCGCACTGCTATTTTTCACGTGAAATTACAGACAAAAGCATACTTTTTCAATGTAAATTGTAAATCTAGCATTTCAGTTTTCATACCATTTAAATAAATAGTTGTTCCAACAATGAACTTCTCTTATTCGGACCCTGATCGGAATTTATATGTTCAAAAACTGCAAAAAAATAGGATTTTTTGTACTCACCGTAAAATCCTTTTCTCTGACGTCCATGGACAGACACAGCTCCTCAAGTCTTGACAAGTGGGTTATGTTCCCTGTTTACAGGAGAGGACTAGGCAGAAACATGTTAAATGGTTAAATACATGTTACATTAACAGTTGAACAGCCCCGCCCAGGGGGCGGTCCCTCCAGACATAACCCTCCTCATTCCAGCATGCAGCCTCAGTTCGTAACAAGCAGTACAAACCTAAAAAGGAGGGGTGGGAGCTGTGTCCGTCCATGTACGTCAGAGAAAGGGATTTTACGGTGAGTACAAAAAATCCTATTTTCTCTTATCGTCCATGGACGGACACAGCTCCTTAAGTCTTGACAAGTGGGACGTCCCCAAGCAGTGTCAAAACGAGGGGTGGGAAATATATCAGTAAAACCAATTTTAACTTCACCCCAAAACAAGCAGAGCACCTCAAATGGAGGAGGTGCAACTTCAAACGGCCGCCTGCAAACGCTAGCGGGCGAAAGAAGCATCAGAAGATGCACTCACAACAACCAAGAAATTTTGAAAAACAAAAACGTGAACGGACGACCAAGTGACTGCCCTGCACACCTGTGACACCGACGTATGAAGTCGGAAAAACCCAGGAAGCACCAGGTGCCCTGGCCGAAAGTTCCGCGACCGGAAAAGGGGGGCCAGCCCCCTAAGAGCATAGGCCTGCATGACGGTCTGTCAGACCTCCCGGGATAGGGTGGTCGACGAGACCGCCAGGCCCTTTGTGGACCAGACGCTGACACAAAAGAGGGTCAGATCTCTAAAACGGAGCCGTAGCAGGTAGGTACTACGCATACCACGCCTGAAGTATGAAAAGCAACCTCCGTAGGATGCGCCGGCTGAGGGCAAAAAGGATGGACGAAACAATACCCCTATTCAGGCGAAAGTCCGAGACCACCTTCGGAAGAAGGGAAGGTTGAGGGCGCACCACCACCTAATCCTTATGGAGGATCAAGCATGGCAGCTTGCAAGACAAGCCTGCCAGCTCAGAGACCACTCTAACGGAAGAAAAGGGCCACCTTCCGAGATAGTGTTAAGAGAAAATCTCTCTGATGTTTCCAAAAGGAAGGCTCCTGAGGAACCAAGAGCACCAGAGTCAAAACTCATTGGGGAAGAGATGGGCCAAGAGGGGAAAGAATATGACAAACCCCCTGCACAAAGAGGTACCCACCAGGGAACGGGCCCCAAAGGGCCACTGAAAGAACACAGCCAAGGCTGAACTCTGCCCCCAAATGGTGCTTAAAGGTAATTTGAGATCCACTCCAAGCTGTAAAAAACAGCAGGACCCTGGCCATCGAATACGTCCGTGGACGTCACGTCATCTCTTCGCACCAAGAGATGTAGGCCTGCCAGGTGTGACTGTAGATTTGAAAATAAAGTAAAATAAGATAAAATAAAATTTCTCCTCAGGGCGCTAGGCCCAAAGGGAGCCATACATCCTTCTCCTTTGCTAAGCAGAACGAAACTGAGGCTGCATGCTGCAGTGAGGAGGGTTATGTCTGGAGGGACCGCCCCCTGGGAGGGGCTGTTCAACTCTGTTAATGTAACATGTATTTAACCATTTAACATGTTTCTGCCTAGTCCTCTTCTGTAAACAGGGAACATAACCCACTTGTCAAGACTTAAGGAGCTGTGTCCGTCCATGGACGATAAGAGAAATACATATTGATTCTGCCAGAAATCTTGTCAGTTGATAACTTTTTGCGCACTCTGCCTGTGCAGTATTCTTATCAATTACATTTGCAAACAAACTGGATTTACAAACGTGCTCTCAGAACAGAACTCTTACGTATTTAAGGGACTTGCTGTACTTGATAAATTCTGGTAAGAGGGTGAGACTGCTTAAATAACTTGAAGCTTCCCCAAGGCCACCAGTTAGTGATTTAAACTGCTAAAAGACAAAAACATGAAGCCATGCACTCACATGTAAACGGCATTAAATGTGCTCTCCAGGCTGCACAATGATATTCAAGTCCTTTTACCTCCTTTTGCATGCGAGTGCATTGCTTTATGTTTTTAATAGTTTATCAAAGGTTCTACTGTGTTAGATCTATGGTTTCTTTTTTTGTCTTTTACCAGATGCAATAGACAAATGCATAACGCTCTACTTCATGAATATTACAATAGCACATTGCAAGTAGCATAGAAATATGGGGATTGCCATTGTTCACCTGAAATTGCTAGTTGTCTGGCTGTCTCCAACTTCAATAATGACACCAGAAAAAGTGTCCTCTTCATTACTTCTTATGTCTGACAACTATAAAATTCTGTGTTTCCCATTACTTTATGTACCAGTTAAAATGGTCACCAGGAGAAGAGAGAAAGAATCTTCCCCAGACAATAGATGTACTTTTTTTATGGGGTGAGATTTCAAGTGGTTGAACACTCAATTGCAGGTATGTTGTTTGCCTGTTTTTACAATTGTTTTACATTGTTCTTTTGCCAGGAATAAATTATAACATACAGTGGTGAACATGAGACCCACAACAGATTTATGTGATAACTTGTTTGTTATGGGTGTAGCTGGAGCCTCTGAGTTCCTGTTAGATATTAAACATACAGTATGATGCACAAAGAATCCCTCCTGTGTGCTTTCTCCAGATTCCAAGCTAATAAAATGTTACAATAAAGCAATTACCAGCTTATCGTTTTGGAATCCACAGTTACCATACTTTCATTCTTTTGAAAGCCTGTCAGATAACGCTGCTCTCTGCTTGTTCAGCAGACAGTGTGTTTGCTTAAAAAGAATGCAACCACTGAACGGAGGAAGGGTCCATTCATAAAAGCAAAATGGTCCAATACATGCACAATAGTCAGAATTAATTAGCTTTGCTTCAAATCGGTTTTGGTTTCACAAATAACGTTTGACAGGCATTGCTAACCTGCAAAGATTGCTGAACCCCTCAAGTCAATTCACCACAATCAGGCTGGCCTTTTTAAACCTTTTTAACATAAGGAACTGAGTCCTTGAAATAACTTGCAGGTCTTAGGAAACCCCAGCTAAGAAATAATATATCTCCAGCTCATGATACATTAGCATAAGACCATTTCTACACGGCACATTAGAGTCAAATCTGCCCACTGAGCAGGCGGATGGAAAGTCTGTGTCCGCTCCGCTTATGCAGAGCAGACACAGCCCACTGTCCTCTATGAGCAGTCAGAGGTAAACAGGCCACCGGCCCTCCAATCTGCTAGACTGATAGGGAAAGGATCCGCGTCCATCTGTTTTAGTGGACAGGATTAGATCGGATGCTGCCAGGTGTCAACAGACATGTCCATTGACACCCGTTGCTCCACAGAGGAGAATGGGGCTCTGCCTGAAAAACTGACAGATAGGCCCAATCGGTCCGCCTGTATGAAAGGGCCCTAAACAGTTAGTTGTGGATACAAGAATGAATAAGGCTCCATGCACACTGTAGCTTCGCAGGGAGCCTTTCAATGTTTTTTAGCGTTTTTGCAATAGCGTTTACTGGCGTTTTTCAGTGTAGCTTTTTTTTTTTTCAATGGAAAAACTGCACTTTGAACGCAAATTTCTGGCGTTCAGAAAACAGCCCATAAACTCCACTGCTCATTAACACTAAAAAACGTCCATGTGTTCATGGACACATAGGCCAACATAGAGTGCAGTTTATGGGCTTAAAAAAAAAAAAAAAAGCCAAAATGCCAATAAACTACAGTATCAGTTTAAGTGTGCATGGAGCCTAAAGGTATGAGGAATCCAGTGTATATAGTATTGAAACAAATAAACATGGTCAGAAAAAAAAGGCAGACCGTAAAAATGTTACTGATGAATGTAAAAGTGCCCCGTTACACTGATGGTCAGTGAAGTGCCATGTTAAATTAGTCAGTGGAGAATGACAACCTTAGATTGGTGGTCAGCAGAAAATGGTCTCATTACACTGGGGTCAGTGAGGAAAATACCTCTTACACTGGTGGTCTGTTGGAAGTGCGAATGCATCTTTACAGATAGCTGAAAATACCAATGGTAACTTATCAAGAGGTAGAAATTACTCAAGAAACTCGAAGCAACTTCTGAAGGAGCCATAGCGTTTCATGAAACACTGGTTGAGAAAAGCTGCTCTAGGTACTCGAAACGAATATTAAAAGCGTTTGTTCAGCATGTAAACTAAAGTATTGCTACTGCTCTTTCACAAGCATTTTAAATACGTTTTTCTTTCAACATACATGTACATTAAACCTTACAATATCAGCAGGAGGCGTAAATGCCATAAGCGTAAATGCAACGCTTATGGCACAGTAAGAACACAACCCAAAATTAAACGTCATGTTATGTGTGGGTAAAATTTGGAAACTTTAGCTAGATCTAAAAACTACAAATGACCCTGGTTTTGTTATGTGTTCGCATACTACCGCTTTCAGCTCTGGAAAATGAGTCAAAAAGAATAACCCACGTCAATATGAAATCTGGATATACCGTATATTTTGGGAATTGTGGGCTTAATCCATGCAAGTGATTTGCCCATAAACAACTGGGTCACAGAGGACTTCCGTGGAGGTAAATAAGTAGATAATGTGAGCTTTCAGAAGCATTAATAAGCACTACCATATTTGCCGGCGTATAAGACGACTGGGCGTACAAGACGACCCCCTATTTTTCCAGCTAAAATGTTGGTTTTGGGATATACTCACCGTATAAGACGACCCCCTTCCTACTAGTCTGTCTGGAAGCTGAGGGGTAGCCAGAACAACCGCTGACAGAAACAGGCTTTTTTTCAGCTTTTCTCAAATCTCACTGTGCCCGTTACATTACATGCCTCACTGTGCCATTACACGTGCCTCACTGTGCCATTACACGTGCCTCGCTGTGCCATTACACGTGCCCCGCTGTGCCATTACACGTGCCCCGTTGTGCCATTACACAAGCCCCGCTGTGCCATTACACAAGCCCCGCTGTGCCATTACACAAGCCCCGCTGTGCCATTACACAAGCCCCGCTGTGCCATTACACAAGCCCCGCTGTGCCATTACACAAGCCCCACTGTGTCTTTACACATGCCCCACTGTGTCTTTACACATGCCCCACTGTGTCTTTACACATGCCCCACTGTGTCATTACACATGCCCCACTGTGCCATTGCCGACCTCACTGTCACGATCTCCCTACCTTCTCCTGTTTGTACCGTTTGTCAGGCTGCGGGCGTCCATTATTCAAAAGCCGCACCTCCTCCATGCTGTTCCGTGATAGGCGGAACACTAATTTTCCCAGCAGAGCCTCTGGTCAGTGTTCCGCCCATCACGGATGTCCTCTCGTCCGAGACCGAGGATGAGAAGGCAACCGTGATAGGCGGAACACTGAAACAGAGGCTCTGCTGGGAAAATTAGTGTTCCGCCTATCACGGAACAGCATGGAGGAGCGCGGCTTTTGAATAATGGATGCCCACAGCCTGAACACACAGGTACCTGGCGTATAAGACGACCCCCGAGTTTTAAGGCATTTTTTTACATGCCAAAAGTCGTCTTATATGCTGGAAAATACGGTAGTTATCATACATAGATATAGCTCAAGTTTTAAAAGTGTGCGCACCCAATCATGGTCTTCTGAACACCATGAGAACCCTCTTACCAAGTTAGAGAGAAATTCAAAGACGAGCAGCGATGCAAACAGATGGCCAGATGTCTCTCTGCCTTTCATTCTTAATGAGTGGCAAACAAATAGTTTTCAGAGTCCAAAAGTATTTATACAATACCACAAGTGACCAAAAGAAATTAGTCCTGCTTCTATGCCAGCAACACATACATTCACACAATAAATATTGTTCTGGCTTGGATTGATGTGTCCAAAATCTATACTCAGAGTTCCTTAGACACCATTTAAGCACTAAAGCCCAGATGCATGGGAATTATGTGGGTCACCAAAATAAATTGGTTGCCTTTTGCTTTCATTTTGGTCACTTGTGGAATCAAATAAATACTTTTGGACTCTGAGAAACAGTTGGTTAGTACACCTTCTGGCTAATTATATGTTGATTAATTTGAACGACCTCTGACCGCTCAAGAGGAGCGGCTGAGAGCTGCCACACCTAAGTCACCAGTTGGACAGGGATTATTGCTCAATGCTTCTCCCATACCCCTTATTGGGCATCAATTTCAACTAGAAAAGCTACAATTTCTGGGGAAATTGTGAGAAGTGTTCTTGCCTCCATAATGTTTATGCTGATCATGGGGTGGTCATAATATTTTGACTGATCATGGGGTGGTCATAATATTTTGGATGATAATGGGGTGGTCATAATATTTTGGATGATAATGGGGTGGTCATAATGTTTTGGATGATAATGGGGTGGTCAAATTATTTGGCTAATCATGGGGTGGTCATAATGTTTTGGTTGATCATGGGGAGGTCATAATGTTTTGGCTGATCATGGGGAGGTCAGCTTTTGTCAGCTCCCACTATTTTTGAACATTGAGCTATAATTCCCCTCAGAGCTGTGTGGGAGGAACTAGAAAACAATGTTTATGCAGGCTCTAAGCACAGTCCAGAGTATTTTGCCTCTCCTGAATACTTGTCATTCTACAAATGGTCGTACTTTAAAAAACTATAAATCCTACAGCGAAGAGCTTTAAATTGTGAGAATCACAAGACCCAGGCCTACATTTTGATGCATAGTATGTCTCTGAAATGTTAAAATTGAAGGCACAGTCGCAGTTTAGATATTGCCCTTCAAATTTTAGGTGTCTAGATTGTAATTTCAGTGGATGTCAATGGATGGCGCGAGTTGCAAACAAATGGTCATATTGTGAAAACGATCAGTATTATGGCTTAGCCGTGGACATGTGTAGTGGCAGCAGGGATAGCCGATATAAGATTTGTGCAGGTGGGCTTGAAAATGAGGGAGCAGTTTAGAAATCATGCCCTGATTTTTCAGTTTTTGGCAGCTCTCACTCTAGTTCAGGGGTCCTCAAACTTTTTAAACAGGGGGCCGGACTATGAAAAAAACTATGAACAAATTCCTATGCTCACGATCATTGCAACCCCCCATCATCATTGTAAGCCCCTCATTGCAAGCCCCCCCCTCACAATCATTAATTGCAAACCGATCAAGATCATTGCAAGCCCCCCCCCATCATCATCATCAGCCCCTCATTGCAACCCCCCTCACCATCGCAAGCCCCCCCTTCACCATCAGCCCCTCATTGCAACCCCCCTCACCATCGCAAGCCCCTCATTGCAAGCCCCCCCACCATAATCATTACATCATCATCAGCCCCTCATTGCAACCCCCCTCACCATCGCAACCCCCCCACCATCATCATCATTACATCTTTATCAGCCCCTCATTGCAACCCCCCCTCACCATCGCAAGCCCCTCACAGCCTTACTGTGCCAAACTGCTGCTGTGTTACGGTCCCGCTGTGTCACAAAGCTCACAGTGTTGTTAACAGTTCGGGCGCGCTGTGATAAAAGTCCTAAATCAGCTTGTGTGATAGACAGAACACTGGCTCTATCACACGAGCTAGTCTAGGTCAGGAGGAGGCTGTGCCTGAACAGCGTGCCAGCGTGACCGAACTGCCCAAACTGTTAACACTGTGAGCTCTGGGACACAGCGGGACCGCTGTGTTACAACCTGCCGTGCAACCTGCCGTGCATGTCAGGGTGGGGTGGGCCGGTTAAATGGCTGAAGTTTGAGGACCCCTGCTCTAGTTTCACCATTCATTCCTATGGGACAAATTTTGCCTAAAAAAACGACGTTATTTTGTGAACGATTTGGGGAAACATTCCACAAAGTAACCACACCAATCGGGAACAATCTGCACATTTTGGTATATTACTTGTCTATGTAGTGTAAAAACTGTGGGAGGAGTTATGGTGGTAAATTTGGCTATAATATTAATAATATATATGCAAGATAACAGTAAGTGGTCTTGCTATGCAAGAACACTTATTGAGCCCGAAGAAAAGATGCTGTTCTGTGGAGAGCTGCAGAACCCAAGCCATCAGACTAGGCTAAAGACTTTTGTTTCAGTAGGTTGGAGATTGAAGTCCACTGACTTGCCCCTACTTCTTCCTGAACTTCAATCTCATTAAAGGGGTTGTAAAGGTAAATGTTTTTTCACCTTAATGCATCCCCCGAAACCCCGTTTTACTTACCTGACCCCTCGATAGTCCCGCGCCTGGCCGTTGATTGGCTAGGCTGGACAGATTGATAGCAGCGCAGCCATTGACTGGTGCTGCTGTCAATCACAGCCGATGATGCGGCGTGCCGGGGGGCGGGGTCGAGTGATACAATCGGCGGCTATGCCCACCGCTGTATCACGGGAGCGCGCTCGCAAAAGCTTTCCACCATGCGTGCTCGCATGAAGGTAGAAAACTTTTGCGAGGAGGAGCTGAGACAGCCGCCGAGGGACCCCAGAAGACAGGGTTAGGGGACACTCTGTGCAAAACGAGCTGCACAGTGGAGGTAAGTATAACAGGTTTGTTATTTAAAAAAAAACACAGCAACTTTGCCTTTAGTGACCCTTTAAGGCTGCCTGTCTAAGGCCAACCCTAATTTTTTTTTTTTTTTAACCAGTTGGTAACCGCCCTATAGCCAAAATACGGCTACAGAGCGGTTCCTGTACTCTAGGAGGGCGTCAATGTACGTCCTCCCAGAGACTGCGTTGTGCGCGCCCGAGCGGGCGCGCACACGCGATCGCCGGTGCTCGCCGGGTCTACGGGACCCGCAGCAACAGCACTCGCGGTAAGGAGCCAATGGAAGCGGCTCCTTACCACGTGATCGCGCCGTCCAATGACGGCGCGATCACTTGTAAACAAACCGGCGTCATGTAATGACGCCGGTTCCTCCCTCTCCTCTCTGTACCGTTCGGTACAGTGTGAGAGGAGAGGGAGGGGGGGGGATCGGGCGGCAGCAGCAGCCGCCGCACTGTGGGCTGGATCTGTGACAATTGCAGTCACAGATCCAGCCATCCCTGCGCAATACTCTGCAGTCAAAAAAAAATAATGATGAGTGCAATACTCTGCAATACCCACCCACCCATACTCTGCAATACCCCACCCCATACTCTGCAATACCCCACCCCATACTCTGCAATACCCCACCCTGGGGGGGTGGGTATTGCAGAGTATGGGGTGGGGTATTGCAGAGTATGGGGTGGGGTATTGCAGAGTATGGGGTGGGGTATTGCAGAGTATTGCACTCATCATTTTTTTTATTTTACTCTGCAATACCCACCCCCCCATACTCTGCAATACCCACCCACCCATACTCTGCAATACCCACCCCCCCATACTCTGCAATACCCCCCCCATACTCTGCAATACCCCCCCCCCCATACTCTGCAATACCCCCCCCCATACTCTGCAATACCCCCCCCCATACTCTGCAATACCCCCCCCATACTCTGCAATACCCCCCCCATACTCTGCAATACCCCCCCCCATACTCTGCAATACCCCCCCCCATACTCTGCAATACCCCCCCATACTCTGCAATACCCCCCCAATACTCCGCAATACCCTCAATACTCCAATACCTTGCAATACGTCGCCTATGGGGATTTTTAAGTAGCAACGTTTGGCGCAATTTCACGAGCGTGTGCAATTTTGAAGGGTGACATGTTGGGTATCTATTTACTCGGCGTAACTTCATCTTTCATATTATGCAAAAACATTGGGCTAACTTTACTGTTTTTTTTTTTTTTTAAGCACAAAACTGTTTTTTTTTTAAAAACACGCGTTCAAAAAATTGCTGCGAAAATACCGTGCAAGATAAAAAGTTGCAACAACCGCCATTGTATTCTCTAGGGTCTTTGAAAAAAAAGCATATATAATGTTTTGGGTTTCTATGTAATTTTTTTAGCAAATAAATGATGATTTTTACATGTAGGAGAGAAATGTCAGAATTGGCCTGGGTGCTCCAGAACGCCTGATGGTGCTCCCTGCATGTTGGGCCTCTCTATGTGGCCACGCTGTGTAAAAGTCGCACACATGTGGTATCGCTATACTCGGGAGGAATAGCAGAATGTGTTTTGGGGTGTAATTTGTAGTATGCATATGCTGTGTGTGAGAAATAACCTGCTAATATGACAGAAACTAGATTTTTTTTTTTTTTTTTACAGAATTTTCAGTCTTTTTTCTTTTATAGCGCAAAAAATAAAAACCGCAGAGGTGATCAAATACCACCAAAAGAAAGCTCTATTTGTGGGAAAAAAAGGACAAAAATTTCAGATGGGTACAATGTTGTATGACTGAGTAATTGTCATTCAAATTGTGAGAGCACCGAAAGCTGAAAATTGGTCTGGTGATTAAGGGGGTTTTCGTGCCCAGTGGTCAAGTGGTTAAATGACCCACCTCAACAGGATACTGTCTACATTTACCAAGAGCAGCAATTTTACCTTTAAAAGCTTTAAAAGCTTTTTCCATGCCAATCGACGAAAAATAGTTTAGCTTAACTTTTAAAAATAGCTATAAGCTTTTACAGCATTCACAATGCTATGACTTCACACTATGCTATGTAATTAGAAGCCATAAAAAGCATTTATTTCTGTAGGGCTTCCAAACACTTAAACCACATGCTGCTAGTTGCTTTGTGCAAGTATGGCTTATATTTGAGTTTCTAGGCTCAGTAAAACTGCTACATGACAAAAGACATCCAGGCTTCACATTTGGTAAGACAAAAGTAATAAAAAGTTAAATTTAAAAAGTGTGCTATTAATGTTTTAAATGGTATGGCAACTATTGTTCTGGTGCATTTGGCACAAATCAAATTGGAATTTAGAAAAAACAATCATAATCCTCCATGCCTTCAATGCATTTTTGAGAGGTGCATTATTCACAGTACTCTTGATAATACTTCATTACTGGTGGCATCGATCCAAACCACAAATTGTTGCTTGAATCCTAAAGAAATATTTTGGCCAAGTCCTAGTAACCTGCTTTGTCTTTTGACTTACGGTAATAAATTAAGTTGTAGAACAATTAACTTTCCAGTGACTCAGGTCTTCAAATTATCCCACTTTGCTGATCCCTGACTGCTGCACATATCAGACAATTTTAGTGTGTGAATATTTTCTCCTCCCACTAGCTTGTACAAGACAGCAGAAGCATCCGGAGTGCATGCAGAAGGTTCTGCCCTGTTTAGAACATACATGTGCAAAAAAAAATGCATCTTAAGGAACTTGGTATCAACAGGCTTGTGAGTTATACCACTTAAAGGCCCAGTGTACTACTGTACATGTTCTGAATTTGCAGCATTGGGAACTTGTTAAAAAGGTATTGCTGCAATTTAATGCTACCGAGCAACCGGATCTGGCACAGCAGCAAGAAACTAATAAACTGTTGGCTGCCCAACTACAACAGGCTAAAGCAACTCAGCAAGAATCGAAGACTGCTGGCTGCCCAGCTGCCAAGCACTGAGGCTCAGGTAACTGCTTTAGCCAAAGCACAAATAAAATACCAAACAAGCCCTAATGCCCAATTTCAGAAAGAATTATTATAAACTTATTTTAACCACTTGCTGACCAGGCCTTTTGTGGAACTTTTTGTTTATACGTTAAAAAAAAAAAAATTGTGCTAGAAAATTACTACCCCCAAACATAGTTTTTTTTTTTTTTTTAGTAGAGACCCTAGAGAATAAAATGGTGACCGATGCAATATTTTATGTCACTGTATTTACGCAGCGGTCTTTCAAATGCAACTTTTTTGGGGAAAAAATACACTTTAACCACTTAAGCCCAGGACCATTATGCAGCTACAGGACCTGGCCCCATTTTGCGGTTCGGCACTGCGTTGCTTTAACTGAATTGCGCGGTCGTGCGACGTGGCTCCCAAACAAAATTGACGTCTTTTTTTCCCACAAATAGAGCCTTTTTTGTGGTATTTGATCACCTCTGTGGTTTTTATTTTTTGCGCTATAAACAAAAATAGAGCAACAATTTTGAAAAAAAAAAATCAAATATTTTTTACTATAATACATATCCCCAAAAAAGATATATATATATATATATATATATATATATATATATATATATATATATATATATATATATATATATATATATATATATATATATATTTATTAAAAAATGTTCCTCAGTTTAGGCCTATACATATTCTTCTACATATTTTTGGTAAAAAAAATCGCAGTAAGTGTTTATTGATTGGTTTGCGCAAAATTTATAGCGTCTACCAAATAGGGGGTAGTTTTATTGCATTTTTATTTATATTTGTTTTTCTAGTAATGTCGGCAATCGGCAATTTTTATCGTGACTGCGACACTATGGCGGACACTTTTGACACTATTTTGGGACCATTGTCATTTGTACAGCGATCAGTGCTATAAAAATTCCCCCGGTTACTGTAAAAATTACACTGGCAGTGAAGGGGTTAACCAGGAGGGGGTGCTGTAGGGGTTAAGTGTGCCCTAAGGGAGTGTTCCCTCTGTGGGGGCGTGGCTGTGCATGTGACGTCACTGATTGTCATTCTCTAACACAGGAAACAGATGATCAGTGACAGCCACACTAGGAAGTTTGTTTACACTTACATCTCCCCGTTCTTCCTCTCTGTGACCCGATCGCAGGACACCGGCGGCTATCGGGTCTTCCCGCTGGGACATTCAAGGAGGAGAGGACCAGGTCGCGAGTGCGCCGGCGCGCTCGCGACCCACGGCTGGGATCTTAAAGGGGACGTACATGTACACCCTTGTGCCCAGCCGTGCCATTTTGTCAACGTATATCGGCGGTCCTCAAGTCACCCCAATTTTTGTTGTATAATGTGGCTAAAAGAGGGGGGTTTTGGGACTTTAAATGAGACACGTGGATCCATGCGCCTCCATCGCCCCTGAAGAGTTGGTATTCTCACACAAAATGCATCAGACTTGCCAGTCAGACCGTTGTTGTCAAAAAGTCTGATTGTGTGTTTGGGCCTTTAGTCAATCACATGTAACAGGATACAAAACAGAAATTACACAATGCCGCTGAAGACCTACGACCAACTCACCTCTTTATATTCTAAATGCACAAGTGGCAAAATATGCAGGCATTACAGTAGTCTCAGGGGCCTTGGGTGCTCAGTTATGCACCTACACAACTACATGTAAGAAAGGGAGGTCAGATCCCTCTGTATTTGCGCAATAACTTCTCCGCAGGATGTGGAAACCTTGCAAGAAGATCTGAAGAAATGAATGGGGTAGGAAACTTCATGGCAAATGAGGTATAACCACTTCAATACTGGGCACTTTCACCCCCTTCCAGCCCAGGCCATTTTTCAGCTTTCAGCGCTGTCACAATTTGAATGACAATTGCGCAGTCATGCAATACTTTACCCAAATACAATTTTAATCATTTTTTCCCTACAAATAGAGCTTTCAATCGGTGGTATTTGATCACCTCTACGATTTTTTATTTTTTTTCGCTATAAACAAAAAAAGAGGGACAATTTTAAAAAAAATCTATATTTTTTACTTTTTGCCATAATAAATATCCCCAAAAATATATAAAAAGATTTTTTCTTCCCTCAGTTTGCCGATACGTATTCTTCTACACATTTTTGGTAAAATCGCAATAAGCGTATATTGATTGGTTTGTGCAAAAGTTATAGCGGCTACAAAATAGGGGATAGATTTATAGCATTTTTTTTTTTTTTTACTAGTAATGGCAGCGATCAGTGATTTTTATAGTGACTGCGATATTGTGGTGGACACACCGGACAATTTTGACACTATTTTGGGACCATTCACATTTATACAGCGAACAGTGCTGTAAATATGCACTGATTACTGTGTAAATGTGACTGGCAGGGAAGGGGCTAACACTAGGGGCAATCAAGGGGTTAAATGTGTACCCTAGTGAGTGATTCTAACTGTAGGGGAGGGGACTGACTGGGGGAGGTGACCGATCTGTGTTCCCTATGTACAAGGGACACAGCATCGGTCTCCTCTCCCTGACAGGACGTGGATCTCTGTTTACACACAAAGATCCACGGTCTCTGCTCAGTCCTTACTGTAACATCGCGGGCACGCACATCGGGTTCCCAGTAACACGGCGGGTGCACGCGTGCGCCGCCTAGTGGCTTGGCAAGGCGAGGACATCATATGACGTCCTCCCAGAACAAGAGCACTATCGTGCCGCCGTCAATAGACGGTGGCCGGTAGTAAAGTGGTTAATGTAGAAACATTTTAAATAATGCATTTGGGTGGCAAAAACATGAATGCAATCTACTCACAGGGGGAAAACCTCTGGGGGAATCTAGGAAGGAAAAGGACCTGGGGGTCCTAGTAGATGATAGGCTCAGAAATGGCACGAAATGCCAAGCTGCTGCAAGCAAAGCAAACAGAAAATTGGCATGCATTAAAAAGGGGACTAACTCCAGAGATAAAACAATAATTCTCCCATTCTAAAGAGACTCTGGTCCGGCCGCACCTGGAGTATGCCATCCAGTTCTGGGCACCAGTCATTGGAAAGGATGTGCTGGAACTGGAGCGTCCAGGTGACCCCACAATAGGGAATTTAACACGCAGCCATTCACTAAAATTAGAAGAAAAGCGGTTTAACCTTAAACTGCATAGAGGGTTCTTTACTGTAAGGCCCCATACACACGGGAGGATTTATCCGCGGATACGGTCCAGCGGACCGTTTCCGCGGATAAATCCTCTCGAGGATTTCAGCAGATTTCTCTGCGATGGAGTGTACTCACCATCGCATTGAAATCCGCGCCGAAATCCTCTGGCGATGTGTCGCGCCGTTGCCGCGATTATGACGTGGCGACGTGCGCGACGCTGTCATATAAGGAATTCCACGCATGCGTCGAATCATTACGACGCATGCGGGGGATCCCTTCGGACGGATGGATCCGGTGAGTCTGTACAGACCAGCGGATCCATCTGTTGGGATGGACTCCAGCAGATGGATATGTTCTGCATGTCAGCAAATATCCGATCTGCTGGAATCCATCCCAGGGGAGATATATCCGCGGAAAAAGATCCGCTGGCGTGTACACACCATAGGATCTATCCGCTGAAACCCATTTGCTGGGATTTATCTGCGGATGGATTCTATGGTGTGTACGGGGCCTAAGAGTGGTAAGGATGTGGCATTCTCTTCCACAGGCAGTGGTTTCAGCAGAGAGCATAGATAATTAAAAAAAACTATTAGATAAGCACCTGAACGACCACAACATACAAGAATATACAGTAAAACCTTGATTTGAGAGTAACTTGGTTTGAGAGCGTTTTGCAAATTCAAGCCTCACTTTCAAAATATAAGGGGTAGTGGCGCTGTAATTCGTATAAGTGATAATGAGTGCGTTTGATAAGTGTCCTTTTTATGACATTTTAGAGTGTGTAACACACACTTGTAGTTGGAAAAAATAAATGGCGAGAAGAAAATTGGGAAAGACAAGTCCTATAGATAAAAATATACAAAGTCCATGTTCCAGGGCAAGCCTCCAAAGTGAAGAAAGCAGGCTCCAGTATGCAAAAACTAGAAGAAAGAAGGCGCCCCCAGGTAAGGAAGAGTGCAATTTTTAATTAGACAATAGGTGCATTATCCACTTACATTTGAAATACTGTACATTCAGCATACAAGTCCTGACTGGCCCAGATGGTGGCGATTATCCACACTAGATGTCAGCTGTATGTGATGTCTCTCAGTCCTCTGTATCTCCGTCTACTGTAGAACCAGGAAGTCCGGGTGGTGTAAGTAGCAGGAACGAAGCATGAGACACAGCGTGAAGGCGCAATGACGTCATGGGCAGCAACAAAGCGACGACGTTTCGGAGCATACGCCGTAGGTTACTAGGCGCGCTCCTTTTTCAAGCCTCACTTTCAGATTGCTCTACTGCAAGGTAGTCTTCCAGGTCACAATTGCAGGCTACCCCGGATGCCCGCATACTTAGATGTGCCTCTTTTAATCATCAACCATGTGAGTTGCTAAATGTTGTGCCTTCATTAAATGTAATTATATTGCTACACTTAGAGGCGCCTCTCTTATTTATACTCTGTAGCTCCTGATGGATTTTGCTTATAATCCCCTTGGGGAGGCTGCCATTTGTGGATGGACATGGCTAAAATCTTTTATATGGACTATAAACTGAAGGGCCAATGAATAAATGGTTGTGGAACGAATCATTTGAGTTTCCATTATTTGTTAGGGGAACATTTGCTTTGATATACAAGTGCTTTGGATCACAAGCATGCTTCCGGAACAAATTATGCTCGCAATCCAAGGTTTTACTGTACAATGTTATACTGACATAAAATCACACACATAGGTTAGACTTGAGTCTTTTTTTAACCTCGCCTTCTATGTAACAATGTAGCTATGTAAGCACTTGGTCTGGATGCTACCTGCATACTTGATGCCAGTGAAAGCATTGCAGTGTTTATTTTTTTAATTCAACATTACATATTTTCGAAGATCCTCCTACAATATGGAAAACAGACTCCAAAATTAGAAAATAAATGAATTAAAAGTTAGAAAGAAAAAAATTTGGAGCAGCAACGCAATACAAGACTTATAGGCATTTTATTCTAAAGCCCACAGCATAGGTATTCCATTCTAAGGCCCACAGCTCTTCTGCTGCCCAATGACTTCACCGGTATTAATGAATCCATGTTTTCCCTCCTTCTGATAGATCCAGTTTCATGGATTTCACTGTTTAGTTTTCCTTGGAGCCTGAACATCTGGCTTTAGTTTTTATAAAGCCCTTGAGAATCTGAAACTAAAATAGACCCTTGCTCACTTTCCCACAAACTTAAAAGCATGGAAGAATGCAGTAACGCTGGTTTTTTGGTATGCGACTTACACTGCATGTGGTGAATTCCAGCACAGGAAGGGGTTAATGACCTTCTACATTTATACATTATAATGCAGTACTATGTAAGATGGTCAGACACTTGGAAATGTTAGTGCTTAGAATTAATTCACTACTTATGTAGTGAACCTTATGTTTAGACAGAAGCAAGCTTGATTTATGTCCCCATTTCTTTTTTTTTTCGTTTATAATTTTTATTTTTTGTAGCCATTTGTATAAAAATGTTACTTACTGTAAATATAAACATTACAGTATGCATACATGACTTTTTTTTTTGTTTGGCAGGCTATGTTAAAGCATTAGTATAGAGTCTAGGCATATACCAAATTTACTCCAAACCAGAGAATGTCCCAACATTACTTTTTTCTTATCTCTTCAGCAAGAAATAGCTTTAAATTACTCCCTGTGATGTCATCACCTGGAAAGGTAAAATTCTTGCAAAAGCAGCCGCTAGGAGCTCAGTTCCTATTGACAAAGACATGCCCCTCAGAATTACATTTCCCAAGAACCCTTTCTCTACACAGATTGAGGAGAATTAATGAGTGGTGCAGCTTGCACCACACTTCTAAAAACTGAATAAATGGAGCAGACCTTGCTCCTAACAAAAAGGGGCACAAGGGAAGAGGAAAGCTGTTAACCCTGCAGGCTCTGCTTGTGCAGTGTAATCACTGCACAAGCAGAGAGCCATGTAAGCCGTCAGGAGACCATGTGTAAAAGAAGCAAAATAAAATATGAAAAGATAATCCATATCAATATGTGCAATAATTTGTAATAAATAAATCCCTTGATGTGTATCACCTGGTACTCAAGGTGAATTCCCACACACTTACTGTACTGGAACTCACTGCATCGGAATGATCACCTGTTTAAATGCACAGCCCCCTTTTTACAATTACCACAATTTGATCAGCACTAGGATTACTGCATAAATGCCAGAAGCTGTATACCAACACCCAGTAAAAGTATTTAACAACTTAAAGCGGAGGTTCACCCCAAAACAATTATATACCATTACATCCAGCATACTTCCGACATCTACAGTATGCTGGGTTTTTTTTTTGCCGTACATACCGTTTTATTGTTATTTTCCCCCCGGCTTCCGGGTTCTGGCTCCCGCGGGAGTGGGCGTTCCTATTCAGAGGTTAGATGATTGACGTCTGGTGAAAAACTTCCCCTGGCGCATAAGGCGTGTCACCAGTTTTCTGTAACTAGCTGACCTGTGAGTCGGCTCTATACGGCGCTTGCGTCCACCGTGTAGCGCTGACTGCGCAGGCGCCATATAGAGCCGACTCGCAGGTCGGCTAGTTGCGGAAAACTGGTGACGCGCCTTATGCGCCAGGGGAAGTTTTTCACCAGACGTAGATGTGGGAAGTATGCTGGATGTAATGGTATATAGATGTTTTTTAGGGTGAACGTCCGCTTTAAGACCCAGACCATTTTGCAGGTTTTTGCGATTCGGCACTGCGTCGCTTTAACTGACAATTGCGCGTGCGATGTGGCTCCCAAACAAAATTGGCGTCCTTTTTTTACCACAAATAGAGCTTTCTTTTGGTGGTATTTGATCACCTCTGCGGTTTTTATTTTTTGCTCTGAAAACAAAAATAGAGCGACAATTTTAAAAAACTACTATATTTTTTACATTTTTCTATAATAAATACCCCCAAAAAAGATATTAAAAAAAAAACATTTTGGTAAAAAAAAAAAAAAAAAAATCGCAATAAGCGTTTAACAATTGGTTTGCGCAAAATGTATAGCATTTACAAAATAGGGGATAGTTTTATGGCATTTTTATTTTATTATCTTTTTTTACTACTAATGGCGAGGATCAGCGATTTTTTTTCGTGACTGCGACATTATGGCGGACACATCGGACAATTTTGACACATTTTTGGGACCATTGTCATTTTCACAGCAAAAAATGCTATAAAAATGCATTGTTTACTGTGAAAATGACAATTGCAGTTTAGGATTTATCCACTAGGGGGCACTTTAGGGTTATGTGTGACCTCAGATGTGTTTCTAACTGTAGGGGGCGGGGCTGGACGTGTGGCGTTACTGATCGCCTTTCTCTATATCAGGGAACGGACGATCAGTAACATTGCCACTGTGAAGAACGGGGAAGGTGTGTTTACACACCTCTCCACGTTCTTCAGCTCGTGTGACCGATCGCGGGACACCAGCGGCGATCGGGTCCGCGGGTCCCATGGCCGCGGAGCTTCGGACCGAGCCGCGGGCGACCCACGGCTGGTCACTTAAAGGGGACGTACAGGTACGTGCCTGTGCCCAGCCGTGCCATTCTGCCGATGTAAATGTGCAGGAGGCGGTCCTTCAGTGGTTAAACAAATATGAATTATAACTTATACAGCACTAATATACATTTCCATTAAAGAGGATTTTTTCACCCAAAAATGGAACTTACGCTGTCCGGATTCCTCCCCCCCTCCGTTGTCACATTTGGCACTTTTCAGGGGGGAGCAGATACCTATCTAATACAGGTATTTGCTCCCACTTCCGGCGAAAGATCGCTGCAGTATCCGTGGTGATCTATGCCATGTCCAGCTCCTCCTCTGTCCCCCCGCTGTCTCCTGGGAGATACACAGTTCCCAGAAGACAGCAGGGACCACTCAGAATGTGCTGCGTGACATGCGCAGTAGGGAACCAGGCTTAAAAAAAAGTGTCCATGAAACAGTTTAATAATTTCCAACTAAGTGCTGTGCAGATTTTCTCCAAACATGTATTAGTCCATCTGTGAATACTATCTGTGATCCTCCACCACAAAACCAGAGAACGCACCAACTTGCAATGACCACCTAAAATAGATAACATTTGTTTGGATTTCGACCCATGTATGGAAGAGTGATTTCAGCTCCAGATTCAAAGCTCTGGCTGCCCCCTTCCTAAACTGGCCAATAGATAGGGAGTAAGGAAGCATTTCTTTATTAATTGCATCCTCAAGAAGACCAATGAACTTGAAGCCAGTTTAGGTCCCCTTTTAAAAAAAGGTATCCAATTACAAAAACAAAATTGTAATATTTTGCAGGTTATCAATTCTTAGGTATAGTGACTATTACTTATTCTGCCTTGTTTCCCTTCTTTTTTTTTTACCTGACAACCCTGCAAATTATACTTCCTGTCCTGGATTGAGCATGCTCACTCAGTCTACTGTAACTATGTCTATGGTTGTCACCCTAGACTTCAAACATGTCTTGCATTCTTCATCGCAATTATATTTTCACATCAAACTAACTTGTAAAAACTAAAATTCAGAGAAACTAGGAGCACAGAGAGAGCACACAGGGGTGAAGTACATGGTACCCAAACGTTCAGGATGTTTATTGGGATGTTCCAGTACACTGAAGGGATGCAAGACAAAAGTAAGATACAGCCATGGAGATTCAGAAGGGAAATCGGGTGCAACAACAAAAGTGGTGAGACTACAGGTAACAACTCAGGGTACAATGAGAAACACAGCAGGGATTACGGAAAACATGGCACAGCAGAGGGCAAGTTCCAATCCAGACATGGCAAGGCAAAAAGCAGGGATAGTCCAAGTCACAGATGCAATCCAGGGACAACAAGGGACAAGCAGGGAGGACACAGGGCAGTAAAGCCCAGGATAACAGTCACAGGGCAACAAAGAGCAATATTTCACTGGGCAGCAATCACAGGGCAGCACAGGGCACTCCTCATGCTGGTGGCTTCTGACGATCATGGAGTGTCCAGCAGGTGGAAGGTCAGATTGGGCACAGGAGACTGCTTGGTCCAGGGAAGCATTGAGGGCAGATCTTGTGCATCCAGCCACAGTTTGGTGTGCACTAAGGCAGCATGAGGATCAGGACAAATAGCAGATAGTTAATAGAATGAGAGTTGCCACAGTCTTTCCAGGAGGGAGTTGGTGGCTCTGGGAAAAGATGGGGTTCTGGGGTGAACATGCTGCAGCATCAGGTTCCCCAGGTAGCAGGGCAGCACACAGAACAGGGCTAAGGATGTGAGGACCGAATGGCACCGAGAGAAGGCTCCTGGGTCAAGACAAGCAGAGGAGAAGAATCTGAAGGCCCAGCCACAGTCTTGGGTCCTCGCGGGTTCTGGCAGCAAAAGATTCCTGCAGAAAAGGTTTTACAAAAGGGGGAAGGGGGGTCTTGGTTGGAAATCAGCAAACTATGCAGAACTACAAGTTACATATAGTTACAAGTCCCAGCAGCCAGAAAGCAGCAGCACATTATGGAACTTCCCAAGCTTTTCTATGCAACTTCTAGTCTCGCAAGTAAGGCCTGCAGCCACGAGTACATTTGTGTCCTCACTGAAGTAGCCGTTGAATAGTCTGACATTTTTATCTCCGCATATGGATGTTATGTTGTACCTTGAATTCAGCTGAAACAGTGCTGGTGTCTGGATTTATTCTGGTACAGGCTACAAAAACGTATGTGCTACCTGGTGAGGGGAGCTTCATCTCATACCCCCTGTGTGGGCACAAGAACGCAAAGATCAATAATGCAGATAAGATTACTTATTTATGCGTACCCTCTAGATTATAGGTTGTTGATTTCCCCCAAAAAATCGATTTATGACCTACATTAGAAAAATAAACTGAAATTTGAGGTTTTATTGGCAAGAAAAATACAGGTACTAATGTTAACATTAATATATATATATATACATATATATATATATATATATATATATATATATATATATATACATATATATATATATATATATATATATATACACACACACACACACACACACACAGTATACTGCATACATCAATATATTTTGGTGTAAACTGTCAAACAGTTTTATTTGTGCGCCCGCCTATATGTCCTAACCATACGACAACAAATCTATTTAAATGTATAACCAACTACTTGGCTCAAAGCTGAACTATGGGTAGATATACAGTATCTCACAAAACTGAGTACACCCCTCACATTTTTGTAAATATTTTATTATATCCTTTCATGTGACAAAACTGAAGAAATTACACTTTGCTACAATGTAAAGTAGTGAGTGTACAGCTTGTATAACAGTGTAAATTTGCTGCCCCCTCAAAATAACTCAACACACAGCCATTACTATCTAAACCGCCGGCAACAAAAGCAAGTACACCTCTAAGTGAAAATGTCCAAATTCAGCCCAAATTAGCCATTTTTTCTCCCCGATGTCATGTGACTCATTAGTGTTACAAGGTCTCAGGTGTGAATGGGGAGCAGGTGTGTTAAATGTGGTGTTATCACACTCACTCTCTCATACTAGTCACTGGAAGTTCAACATGGCACCTCATGGCAAACACTGAGGATCAAAAAAAATAAATTGTTGCTTTTTCATGAAGATGGCATAGGTTAGAAGATTGACAAGACCCTGAAAATGAGCTGCAGCACAGAGCCCAAGACCATACAGCGGTTTAACAGGACAGGTTCCACTCAGAACAGGCTTCGCCATGGTCGACCAAAGAGGTTTAGTGCACGAGCTTGGTGTCATATCCAGAGGTTGTCTTTAAGAAAATCGATGTATGAGTGCTGCCAACATTGGTCCAATGGTTGAAGGGGTGGGACACAACCTCAGTGCACAGACCATACGCTGCACATTGCATCATATTGGTCTGCGTGGCTGTCGTCCCAGAAGGAAACCTCTTCTAAAGATGATGCACAAGAAAGGGGGGGGGGTTCGCCTTCCTCTGCATCAACTGTGGGTATAGGATTGTGTAGATGGGATTGTATAATGTTTTTTTTTTTTTCATTGGTTGAACCAGATTGTCTTTTTTTCAACCTGACTAACTATGTCTGCAATCTTATTAGTGTGAACCCAGCATCAACCATAACCGCCTTTCCTAGACTGCTTGCTCATATGCCAAGGGCAAAAGTTTCATGGCACCATTTAAGAATCTGGAGACACAATGTTCTGGACAGTCACATCATATAACAAAACAAAAAGTATAGAGACAGATATGCTTCTGAGTAAAGCCAAACTGCAAATCTCAAACAAAACATATTTATATTTGTGAATACATTTTTATCAGCTATCTAGTCATTAGAATACGTGTAATTTAATAGGATCAATCTTAAAGCAGAAGTTTAGCCCTATAAAAAGGAAAAAAATCTTTATGGCTTTAGTTTGCCAACTTACCTATAAAAGGAGCATGCCCCACGTTGTGCAGGCAGCTAGATCCTGTAAAAATCTTCACCAAAAGGGGATGCCCGTCTTCTTCCTGCCTCTGAACGCTTGGCTCTGTGGGGGTTATTAGCTTGGGACTTCTGTGACCCTGCTGTGAAATAGTTCCTGAACAGAAGCCGTCACCCTCCATTAAGATCATGGTACAGGCAGTGTAATCAATGAAAGAGGAGGGGGGTTGGTTCCTACCTGAAAATAATTCACAGCAGCTTCAAAAAAGACAATAATGCCCACAGTGCCAGGAGTTCAAAGACAGCAAGAGGACAGGGCATCCCTCCACAGAAGATTTCAACAGTATTTTTTTTAACCACTTCCCGCCCGGTCAATAACAGATTGACATCCGGGAAGTGGTTCTGAAATCCTGACTGGCCGTCTATTGACGTCCTGCAGGATTTCATGCCTGCGCGTGCCCGTGGGGGCGCGCAGTGCGGCGATCGGTGATGCGGGGTGTCAGTCTGACACCCTGCATCTTCGGTCTCGGTAAAGAGCCTCCGGCGGAGGCTCTTTACCACGTGATCAGCCATGTCCAATCACGGCTGATCACGATGTAAACAGGAAGAGCCGTTGATGGCTCTTCCTCACTTGTATCTGACAGACACGAGTAGAGGAGAGCCGATCACCGGCACTCCTGAGAGGGGGGGTTTGCGCTGATTTTTTCTCTCAGCGCAGCCCCCCCCCCCCCTTGGATCGCCACACTGGACCACCAGGGAAGCCCACATTGGACAACCAGGGAAGGCCCCAAAAAAAAAAAAGTCAGTAAAAAAAAAAAAAAAATGATGCCAATCAGTGCCCACAAATGGGCACTGACTGGCAACATGGATTGATAAGTGCCACCCCACAGTGTCCATCAGTGCCACCCCACAGTGTCCATCCATGCCCAGTGCCCACCTATCAGTGCCCATCTGTGCCACCCATAAGTACTGCCCATCAGTGTAGCCTATGAGTGCCCATCAGTGCCGCCTATGAGTGCTCATCAGTGCCGCATACCAGCGCCGCCAATCAGTGCCACCTCATCAGTGCCCATCAGTACTACCTCATCGATGGTCATCAGTGCCATCTCATCAGTGCCGCCATATCAGTGCCCGTAATTGAAAGAGAAAACGTACTTATTTTCAAAAAAATTAACAGAAAAAAAACGTATTTTTTTTTCAAAATTTTCAGTCTTTTTTCAAAATTTTCAGTCTTGAATTGTTGCGCAAAAAAAAGAAAAGCAGAGGTGATCAAATACCACCAAAAGGAAGCTCTATTTGTGGGTAAAAAAAGATGCAATTTTGTTTGGGTACAGTGTAGCATGACCACGCAATTGCCATTCAAAGTGTGACAGCGCTGAAAGCTGAAAATTGGCTTGGGCAGGAAGGTGCGTAAGTGCCTGGTATGGAAGTGGTTAATCTTTGCAGCTTAATGTTTCCACTAAAGTTTTAACTTGCCTTACAGAAATTGTAATCTGTAATGATGTCAGACAATATACAAAATTCATTTGGGATAGGTTACAATTTTTTTTTTAGAAACATTATGGTTAAAGCGGTGGTTCACCCTAATATATAACATCAGCTCAAACACCCAGGCTCAGGCCGTTTTTGCACAACTCGCTAGTTAAAAAAAATAAAAACGATTCCATACCTTTGATCAGCTGCCACTTCCTGGTTGGTATCCCGCGGGAGTGGGCGTGTCCCTTCGTCGCCGCATTGTTTCCTGGGATTACTGTGCAGGGTCTCGTCACACTGCAGAGGATGAGAAATCTTTGGCTCCAGCATGGCAAATCTCGTGTGATTTTGCATGTCACATGACTCTGCAGCAGGTCAGGTGCCAAGGGCGGATCCAATTCCACCATTACAAGTGCTGGAAACCAGGTGTAAACAAGTCTATTGTTTATTACACACCTGAGAAACAGTTGGAGAAGTTACAGTGCAGCACTGTCCCGAGGAGAAAGGACGTTCAGACGATCGATAAATGTCATTTTAATATAAGGTAAGATTTTAAAACCTTTTTATAGTAATCAGCAGCATGATGATTTTTGCCCTTCTCTGTTTATAACACTGTGTTTAATGGTCACTATTAAAACATGTAATTATATCCATTAAATATATATTTTTTGTAATATTTGGGGATGCCTGGCTGGACAATACTCACGCCTCCTCAGCTGCTCAATTAGTTCTGAGCTATTGCTGAGAGAAAGTATTAGCTCAATTGTGTCAGCAGCACAACGGGGCGGGTCATTATGACGCCGGCCGTTGCGATGGCAACTGAGCAGTGTTGACGGCGCGGCTCGCCGTCAACACTGCACATGCGCGGGATACAGCGGTGAATGCTGGGACTGCAGCATTCACCGCATCCCGGAAGAAAGTCCTGTGGGGCTTCACACTGCCAGGACATAAGATGGAAACGTCCATCTATAATTTATATAACATATCGTTTTATGGCAAATCGTTATGCAGCCACATAAAACAGCAGGACGGGTGAGTAGACTCTTGCATCTAGCAAAAGCAGGTGAAAGGGTTTTAAAAAAAAAAACGTAATTCGGGGGAACCACCGCTTTAACGCCTAAACGCAAAAGTGTATGCTCTTTGACAGGTCATGCCTGGCTTCAACTGCTCCTGCATGGTTCCATCCTGCTCATGCACATTCCTGTGATACTGACACTTATTTCCATTTACAATCACACTGGCAGGACATGCTGAAACTATGACTGGAATTCTATGATTATTCTGCCTTTTCCCCTTGATTGAGTTACTTGCTTTTGCATATGCTAATCTGGTATGCTGGACAACTATTTATTGCTGACCCAGACTGACTGTTCTTGACCTATGACTGCAAGCTGGCTGCACCGACTTCATCTACCCTGTCCTTGAACCTGGCTCCCTGCTGTGGCTCTAATTTTTTTCTTAGGTTTCTTTTTTTTGGGACTCCAGCACGTGCCACAACCAGTTTCTTGGATCATCCCACTTCACAGTCAATAGAGGACAATTTGGGATAGCTCTCCAGTTTGGACACAGAATACAGTGGAACCTCAGAATATGAGCATAATCCGTTCCAGGAGTATGCTAATGATCCAAAGTACTCGCATATCAAAGTGAGTTTCCCCATTGAAGTCCATGGAAACTTCAATGTGATGCAATACAGCATGCGGCCAGAGGCGGGGGGCGCCGGAGAGCCTCAGAAATGTCTGAAAAGGCCCGAGGACACTTTGTCTGACCTCGGCAAACCTCAGAAAGACTTCCTACCCGAGACATTCCGAGGTCAGCCGTGCTGTCCTCGGGCCTTTCTGTGCATTTCCGAACGGCGCCAAACAGCTGCGATCGGCAACATTCAGCTCTGCTCGACTCTGGCGCCTTCCCACCTAAGGCCAAAAGCAGTACTGCACACTGCTTTGGCCTGAATCCTGCTCGTTTTGTGTGACAACACCAGCAAACGAGTCGCAATGTTTTAAAATACAGAAAACTTGCCAAGAGAGTCACCAATTGTTGTACAAATTTGATAGAAGTATTTCTTTTTTCCAAATGGATGAAAAATTCAATTTTGGTTGGAACCTGGGACTAGTAAAGTACAGCTTACCATAATGAGGGCTACCAAACGTGATGATAGTGACAAGAAAGTCCATTATACCCAAGTATTAGCATGGAGCTTTGTTACAATATAGCTGTCAATGTCCCAACTTTGGAGAGCTCCTCTTGCTTTCCTCTCATTAACAGTGGTCAGCAGGAGAGGGAAAGAAAAACTTCTGTCACAAAGGCCAGGATGGGTATTAATGTCAAATTTCTCATAAAAGGACAGAGACAGCAACAAAAGCAGACAGGTGATTTAAATATTTCCCATTCGATCCAAAATGAAGGAAACAAAGCAGAGTTCTGCCAAAAAAAAAATATTAAAAGTCAGCAGCTACAAATACTGTAGCTGTTGGCTTTCAAAATAAGGGCACTTACCTGTCCAGGGCGCCCACAATGTCCTCACCCGAAGCCAACCCACCCCTCGAGTCCTGGGTGGAGGCGCCGCCATCATCAGTAAGGAAAATCAGGAAGTGAAGCCCTGCAGCTTCCCAGCCTGGTTCCCTACTGCGCATGCATGAGTCGTGCTGCACGATCCCACTGGTCCCTGCTGTCTGAGACCTTTGTCTCCCCCAAAAGACAGAGGGGGGGGGGGGGACGGAGGAGGGGTTGGATCTATTGGCGGAAGTGGGGGGCAAATACCTGTATTAGACAGGTATCTGCTCCCCCCTGAAAAGGTGCCAAATGTGACACCGGACCGGAGAGGGGGAGGAACACAATAAGCGAAAGTTCCATTTTTGGGTGGAACTGCGCTTTAAGGTTTCACTTTTAATTTAAAAAGCCAGGAACTCAGAAATCTGACAACATAATATACCATATTCCATACTGAAAAGACACCAAATATGAATAAAGCACCAAAAAAAGTGTTACTCTAAAGACAGACATTTAGAATGTTATTTTATATAAACTTAATACCCAGCAAAGAGCTGTAGATTACTTCCTGTAATTACAGCCACAATAATTTGTGCTTTCATGGTACAAAGCTCATGATTCATACTGAGGCACTGTAGGAAGAAGTCAATATGCCGAAATACATTCTGTCAAAAACAAGTCACATTCGGTCACTAGTTACATAACGCAGCGTGTGCGTCTCTAGGCCACTGTCCAAAAAGTCAATGCTCTCCTCAAATGCTGCAACAACTAAATGTCAGTTGCCTAAATTCCAGAAATCAATGGACTGCATATACTGTATATTTTCTTCATTCTTCCTCCACCATCTCCATTTTCTTTATTTTTCCTTCTCCCATTCTCTATACGTTCTCTCTTCACTTATAAAAGTTATGACATAACATACAGAGGTATTACACAGTGGCATGTCTGGTTATCGAGATGTGGAAGATTTGGCTTGCTTGTCAATATGATCTACTTTTCAATGAGTATATAATATTAATATACAGTATATATGTAGCAATACCCCCAAAGGAGCGGCTTTGTTTGTTCCATTCTTACTCTGTTACTCAACCCCTTATAACAGCCTCAGCCCCTCTGGCATGCCTGGCAATAGTGTAAGTGCAATGACCAATGAGAAACCCACACATTATGAGAAAACACAGAAATTGTCTTTACTGCAATATTTCTGTGGAAGAATAACAGACAGTAACAGTATATATTCAACTAGAAAGCAATAACTGAGATTTAAGAGCAATAGAGCTCTCAATCTTATATTCAAGCTGTTTTCAGTGTATTCCAAACCTGAGCATGTCCCCAAGAGCAGAGGCACCCTTAAATGGTAAATAAAACACAACGTGACACTTTAAATTGGATTGGTTACCTTTACTCAGATTGGCTCTATGACTCCAGGCAGGAGCATGACCCTCTGTGTCAGGCCTCTCTCTCTTGTCCCCTGACACCACAGGCCTAACTTTAAACACTTTATTCCAATCAACAAGTAATGGCTTAACCTGTTAGATAGACTGTCCCACACACCCAATGTGTATACAGAGCCCTGAATGTGTGTGTGGATCTGTATGGCACTAGTAGCTTCATTCCTTTTGAAGAAAAGCTAAAACGTTGCGTCTTCAGCTAGCCACTTTCGTTGGTGCACTTAAAGTGGAACTTCAGTAATTTTTTCATCTTTCCATCTATTAAATCTTCTGCCCTTGTTCTGCCAGTAAATACCTTATACAGCACACTTCCAGTTTGTCTGTTAAAAAGAATAGGCTTAGGACATTATGCACAGCTCTCTCTCACTCTCCTTAGAGTTTGCCAGGAAGGGAGGAGGCGAGTCATAATAGGGCCAATGAGAGCTGTAGAGCTGGAGATGTGCCTCTGTGTAAATCCAGGAAGTGAAGACAACAGCTTCAGCTGCCCACAGTTAAAATGGATGCAGCTAGACTCAGTGGGGGGGGGGAATTCTGCAGCATATTTGGCAAGTGCAGAATCACAGTATATTTAAATTAATATGCAAAGTGGTTGGAGGGAAGCTTCAGAATGGTAAAGATGTTTTTATTACAAATTATGTGAGCAGACTACAGTTAATCTTTAAACTCCTGGATAGCCAGAACAAACAACACAACTGGCCCAGATTATCAAGTGAAGTAGGCAGGATCTCCCTCAGCAAGGCTAAAGGTCAATGCTGTCTGTATACAGTGTCCCCAGAAATGGATGGCCTTCTCCTTTATCCCTGTGGCATTACAAGTGTCAGCAAGATGATTACTAGCAAAGATATCTGTATACAGTGTTCATTTAATTCTTTCTGAGGTTCAGTGTTTCCGTTTCCTGCAAATTGGCAAAAGCCCCCTCACCCAATCCTGCGATTAAGGCTCAAACGAAACGTCCTGGAACAGCAGGCTCTCCTGGCAACCCAACTGGTCACCTCAAATGGAACGCTTCACCGTCGTTGCAGATGCGCCTGGGATCCCCCCCTCTCTCAGGCTGGATGTCCCAACGGGCGACAGAGGCCTAAATTGCACAGTAATATCACCAGAGAGACAGAATCTCTCTCCCTCAGATCTGAACCCTTTCTCCCCTTCGTGCTGACTGAATTCTTCTCAGGGAATCAAAATGGAGTCTCTCCTTTCCTGCCAGAAGAGTACTGGCATTTGTAGTCCTGCCTCCAAGTCAGTGAGGCCGCTCATATTTCAGAGTCCTTTGCAGCCGCTTCCTGCAGCTTAGTACAGTGCCTCCAATTAGCTGCTGTAACTGTGCCTATAATTGGCTTCTCTCCTGTCAATAGGTGCACATGGGAGAAAGGCAGAGAGAGCAGATGCCTGTGTTAGCATGCAATACGTGAAGAGAAAAGGGAAGAGGTAATCCCCCCCTCTCAGACACTGACAGGCAGCTCTCCCTCTGTGAAAAGCTTGTGTACACGTGACGGCCAGCTTGGCGGGGTCGCGGGAGAAATGACACCCGCTACATACACATTTTTATATAATGCTAATGTAATGCTAGTAGTAGTAGGCTGCTTTTTTTTTTAAGAATATACAGTTGTGCCCATGAGTTTACATACAGTACCTGTCACCAGTCACAATGTGTTTCCAGCACGACGGCATTGCGCTGATTCTCGGCCACATGGTGCCGACATCTCGCACACGCTGGAATTGGAAAAGCACATTCCAGCGAGCGCGTCATAGAAGCGACGGGGATCCGACTTAGATTCCCGCCAATTCTAGCCGCAGCGTTTGGTATGAATCATGAGGGGGAACTCCACGCCAAATTTTAAATAAAAAACAGGCATGGGTTCCCCCCCCCCCAGGGGCATACCAGGCCCTTAGGTCTGGTATGGATTGTAAGGAGAACCCCCTACGCCGAAAAAACGGCGTGGGGGATCCCCCACAATCCATACCAGATCCGTATCCAAGCACGCCGCCCGGTCGGTCAGGAAAGAAGTGGGGACGTGCGAGCGCCCCCCCTCCTCCTGAGCCGTACCAGGCCGCATGCCCTCAACATGGGGGAGTTGGGTGCTCTGGGGCAGGGGGGCGTCCTGCGGCCCCCCCACACCAAAGTACCCTGTCCCCATGTTGACAAGAACAGGGCCTCTTCCCGACAACCCTGGCCGTTGGTTGTCAGGGTCTGCTGGCGGGGGCTTATCGGAATCTGGGAGCCCCCTTTAATAAGGGGACCCCCAGATACCAGCCCCCCCACCCTAGGCGAATGAATATGGGGTACATCGTACCCCTACCCATTCACCTGGAAGAAAAATGTCAATAAACACACAACACAGGGTTTTATAATAATTTATTAGTCAGCTCCGGGGGCTTCTCCACTCTCTGGGGGGTCTTCTCCGCTGTCGCCTCGGCGCGCCCCGGTTCTTCTCCCGCTCGCTCTCCGGTGCCTTCTTCGGGGCTGGCCGCCGCTATCTTCTTTTTAGCTCTATTACTAGCGGCGGCGCAGTCCGCTCTTCTTTGCCGTATTCTGCCTTCTTTTTTTCCGATGTTGACGCAACGCTTCTTCCCGCTGTAATGCCAGGTACGCGGCTCGCACCGATTTATATAGGCCTCTTATGACGTCAGGGTCCCATGATGCTCCGTGGGTCTCGGAGCATGATGAGAATTGGCGGGAATCCAAGTCGGATCCCCATCGGGGCGAACCAGCTCGGCGCTGGCTCCCGCAACAGGGCTCGTAGGTGGTCAATCTCGCCGAGAAAGAGAGCGAGATTGACACAATATCGTGGTCACCTACCGTACACTGGCAGAATTTATGATTTCTTGGCCATTTTTCATGCCGCATACACACCATCACTTTATGTGATGAAAAAAAACGACATTTTCTGTGAAGTAAAAAACTACGTTTTTGAAACTTCAATTTTCAAAGACGAAGTTGCCTACACACCATCGTTTTTCTCACAATGTTCTAGCAAAGCGAGGTTACGTTCTCACCACTTTTTCCATTGAAGCTAGCTTCTGGGCATGCGCGGGTGTAAAAACGTCTTTTTAAACAACGTTTTTTGCTACACACGGTCAATTTCTGTGAAGCAAAAAACGACGTTTTGAAAAACGACACATAAAATTGAAGCATGCTTCAATTTTTTTGGGTCATTTTTAAAAAAAAATAAGACGTTTTCCCCCCCACACGGTCAATTAAAGTGACGTTTTAAAAAACGTCGTTTTTTTTCATCACCTTAGGTGATGGTGTGTACGGGGCATCAGAGAATATGAATGATAACACAAACATTTTTCACTCATGGTTGGCATTTGGCTAAAGCCATTTATTATCAACTGTGTCAATGAATTTCTGGACTCCTGACTGACCATTGTATCTTTGATCTAGTGCTGCACTGATGTTTCTGAGTCATGGGGAAAGCAAAAGAATTGTCAGAATCTGTGGGAAAAGGTAGTTGAACTGTATAAAACAGGAAAGGGATATAAAAAGATCAAAGAAATTGAGAATGCCAATCAGCAGTGGAAAGTGAGGGGTTCTTTTGAAACCAAACCACATTCAGGTAGACCAACTAAAATTTCAGCCACAACTGCCAGAAAAATTGTTCGGGATGCAAAGAAAAACCCACAAATAACTTCAAGTGAAATACAGGACTCTGAAAACATGTGGTGTGGCTGTTTCAAGATGCACAATAAGGAAGCACTGGAAGAAAGACGGGCTGCATGGTCGAGTTGACCTGAGACGGTGGTCGAACGGTGGCTGTGTGCCTAGGGGGAAGGAACTCTTAGCCTGCATGAACAGCACTTATCTGCACAGCGGAAAATCCTCCTGGTAGTTGTATTCCGGTGTCTACTGAGCGTGGCTCGACCGGGACGGATGGGTGGAGGTACAGGAAAACGTCTGACACAGTGGATCTGGTGAGAGTGTCTTTAAATAATCAAAAAAACACAGCTGTGACGCCTTACCCCTATGTTTCCTCCCCATCTTTCACACAATGGAGATGTATCCGCACTGTGTTTGAACTAAGTGACCATATGCTAATCCGTTCTCTGAACATCTAAATACCCATGAACCCACCCTCCGTGCTTCAATTGGTAGAATTTGGTCAGATACTAATCTACATTTAAGGGACTTGTAATCATTCCTGCTTGGACTGAAATTCAAACACCCTATATATGACTTTAGGACGGCCATGTATTAACTAACTCGCTCAACACCACTTACACTCAAATTAGCCACCTGATCTATTATATTCAATTAGCAACCAGAAGCTGTTCTGAAAATAGAATATATTTATCATATTGCAAATTAAGTACTGAATCTCTATACATATTAACTGGAGCCATTTGTTGAGTGTTTGCATGAGTGTGTGATGCATGCGCAGCTGCAACCCCCTTTTTAATATGACAATGTTGTCTTTTTTATCTATCTGTAGGGTACATAGTCTTTTTGTTTCACCTAAATTGTTGTGCGTTTTTTCTACTTAATAAATCATTAAATCAATCATAGTGTCCTAATGTGGCCCTCTTGGGAGAACTATAATGTCTTTCTTGTTGTTGCATGGTCGGGTCACCAGAAGAAAGCCATTACTACGCAAATGCCACAAAGTATCCTGCTTACAATATGCCAAATAGCACAGAGACAAGCCTCAAACCTTCTGGCTCAAAGTCATTTGGAGTGATGAGACCAGAATTTAGCTTTTTGGACACAACCATAACCGCTACATTTGGAAAAGAGTCAACCAGGCCTATGATGAATGTTACAGTGGTGGATCGCTGATGTTTTGGGGATGTGTTCGCTACAAAGGCACAGGGAATTTGGTCAAAGTTGTTGGCAAGATGAATGCAGTATGTTATCAAAAAATACTGGAGGAACATTTGCATTCATCAGCCAGGAAGCTGCCCATGGGACGTACTTGGACATTCCAACATGACAATGATCCAAAACACAAGGGCAAGTCGACCTGTCACTCACTACAGCAGAATAAAGCGAAGGTTCTGGAGTGGCCATCAGTCTCCTGACCTCAATATCATTGAGCCACTCTGGAGAGATCTCAAACATGCAGCTCATACAAGACAGCCCAAGAATTTACAGGAACTGGAGGCTTTTTGCCAGGAGGAATTCTGACTCTGATTGTTCTGAAGCGATTTATCCCTTGTAAGACCTCTTTGCCTGGCCTGTATAAGCAGATATAATCACGGAGGACAATCTTCATCAGATAGCTTGAACACACCAATACCATTTCCATCCACAGAGGTGTTTAATTCCGAAACATCGTTGTAGCAGATGACAGGATACTGATGAATAGAGTGTGGTATTATGCAGTCAAAATATATTGTCTGTAACTTACTATGCAGAATACATGTGCCCATGTTACCTGTCTCCAATACACAGGAAGTACAAAACTCGGGAAGAAGGGTGGAGCATGTTATTCATATTTCTTGTTTATATTTTTGATTTATGCATTTGCATCACAGATTTGTGGGGCTGCATAGGTTGTGTTATAGTTATCACGATGTGTGTATGTAAAATGATTTCTTGACTGTCTGCCCATAAAGGTGCATACATATTGCTTATCAGATATTTAACAAGCTAAAGCAATGAATCTTTGTATGGATTCTAGACGTTCACATGAAAATAGCGCGATGCTTTAACCACTTAAGGACCCCTTCACGCCGATTAACGTCGGCAGAAGGGCACGGCTGGGCACAAGAACGTACCTGTACGTCCTCTTTAAGAGCCCAGAACACACCTTCCCCGTTCTTCATTGTGGCAATGTCAGTGATCGTCTGTTCCCCGATATAGGGAATAACGATCACTGACGTCACACGTCCAGCCCCGCCCCCCTACAGTTAGAAACACATATGAGGTCACACTTAACCCCTACTACGCCCCCTAGTGGTTAACTCCTAAACAGCAATTGTAATTTTCACAGTAATCAGTGCATTTTTATAGCACTTTTCACTGTGAAAATGACAATGGTCCCAAAAATGTGTCAAAATTGTCCGATGTGTCCGCCATAATGTCGCAGTCACGAAAAAAATCACTGATCGCCGCCATTAGTAGTAAAAAAAAAAAAAAATATTAATAAAAATGCCATAAAACTATCCCCTATTTTGTAAACGCTATAAATTTTGCGCAAACCAATCGATAAACGCTTATTGCAATTTTTTTTACCAAAAATAGTTAGAATATGTATCGGCCTAAACTGAGGGAAAAATATATATTTTTATCTTTTTTGGGAATATGTATTATAGCAAAAAGTAAAAAATATTGCATTTTTTTTCAAAATTGTCGCTCTATTTTTGTTTATAGCGCAAAAAATAAAAAACCGCAGAGGTGATCAAATACCACCAAAAGAAAGCTCTATTTGTGGGGAAAAAAATTTTGTTTGGGAGCCACGTCGCACGACCGCGCAATTGTCAGTTAATCGCAAAAAGGGGCAAGGTCCTTAACCTGCATAATGGTCCAGGTCTTAAAGTGGAGGTTCCCCTAAAAATAAACTTTTAAGATTAGATTGATGCTCATTTTGTCTAGGGGAATCGGCTAGTTTTTTAAAAAGCAAAGCAGTATTTACCGTTTTAAAGAGCGATCTTGTCCGCCGTTTCCGGGTATGGTCTTGGGGTATGGGCGTTCCTTCTTGATTGACAGGCTTCCGACGGTCGCATCTATCGCGTCATGATTTTCCGAAAGTAGCCAAACGTCGGTGCACAGGCGCCGTATAGAGCCGCACCGACCTTCGGCTACTCGTGACGCGATAGGTGCGACCGCCGGAAGCCTGTCAATCAAGAAGGAACGCCCAGACCCGAAGACCATACCAGGAAAGCGGCGGACAAGATCGCTCTCTAAAACGGTAAGTACTGCTTCGTTTTAAAAAAAAACTACCCGATTCCCCTAGACAAAATGAGCATGAATCTAATTTTAAAAGTTTATTTTTAGGGGAACCTCTAAGTGGTTAAGTGATTGTGTTGTATCCATTGTGTGTTGCATTGAGATCTCTCATGAAAGAAATGTAGCATTTTCTTCAGTCAGCATTATCAGGAAGGAAAGTTATGACAAACAGTGACAGCTATTCCTTGTGACTGTCAGCCCGTGTCTAGAAACTGTGAAAGCCGTCTCTCTGACGATTGCTTTCTTTGTCCTCTACAGGGTAATGCATACAAAAGGCAGCATTGTTTCTTTTTTTTTTCTACCATTGCAACACTGTAGCGTGAATAGGGTGGTAGAAAAATAGGGGCACATGTTTTTAATGTTCCACTTCCAATGTACTAAAAGCCACATTGAAAACAAAGAGGAGTATAGAGATCCAAGATGGAGCGATGAAGACAGGATGTGTGAATGTAATGTACTCGGAGAATGAGGGTTGGAGACTAAGGGTATACGGAAGAAGAAGAAGAAATATGCATCTCCCAGAGGCCCCTTGTAAACAACCTTCCAGCTGTTTGTGATGCTTGGCAGATTATTAAAACACAATTTTTCTCATAAAGAACTACTGTATGTGCTACAACTTTACCAACAGCTGTTTTACATGTGAAATCTAAAAATATAACTTCACGTCCTGGCAAACCCCAGGAAAATCAATGGGGGTGGTGGATGAATAGGGGGAGGGGGGGGGGGTTCCATCACAGAGTAAAGTAAATTTAATTAAGAATATGACAATGAGTATATAAGCTGATCCCAGCTGTCTTTTCTCATGTAGGCTACACAAGTAAGAAGTAACCAGTATCTTGCTGGTTTCTATATGCAGCACAGTTACTTTTCATTGAGAACATGTGGTGACAAGTCTAGACCAGGCCACAATCAAAAGGAAAAAAATATGGCTCACAGATATTTAAAAGGTGAATACCCTTAATCATCAAATCAAAATTCCATGCAAGTACAGGCATTACAATATTCTCTACCAAACTTCATTCTATCATTTTTGGAGTCCTTGCCTGTGCACTTGTACCGTTTCACCGATTGCTCACGCAGAAATGATATTAACAAAAGTACTGGGACACCTGCCTATACAAGCACATGAACTTTAATGAATGAATGAATGACTTGTATAGCGCTACTCATGCGAACTGAATCGCCTCTGGGCGCTTTTTCCAGCCAGAGTCTGCTTGGCTGGTGCGGTCATTTTACCCCGTAGGATCGTGACACGCTTAATGGCATCCCAGTCTTAGTCCGTAGGGTTCAATATTGAATTGGTCCACCCTTTGCGGCTATAACAGCCTAAATTCTTCTGGGAAGGCTGTCCACTGGTGCACAGTCATGTTGGAAGCATGAAATTGTCCCAAATGGTATGCTGACGCCTTAAGAGTTCCCTTCGCTGGAACTAAGGGGGCCAAGCCCAACTCCTGAATAACAACCCCACACCATAATCCCCCCCTCCACCAAATTATTTGGATTAGTGCACGAAGCAAGGTCCATAAAGACATGGATGAGAAAGTTTGGGGTGGAGGAACTAGATTAGCCTGCACCTCAACCCGATCGAACACCTTTGGGATGAATTCAAGTGGAGACCAGGCCTTCTCATCCAACATCCAGGCTTGACATCTCACTTTTGAAAGAATGGTCAATCATTCCCATTGACACACTCCTAAACCTTGTGGACAGCCTTCCCAGAAGAGTTGAAGCTGTTAAAGCTGCAAAGGGTGGGCCAACACAATATTGAACCCTACGGACTAATACTGGGATGCCATTAAAGTACATGTGCGTGTGAAGGCAGGTGCCCCAACACTTTTGGTAATATGGTGTATGTGTGTCCTATAATAAAAAATAAAAGAAAAAATATATATATAAAAAATAAACATTTATAAAAAAAAATAAAAAAAGGGGGGGGGGGGTTGCCATCCAGGGCCCTGGGGACCTCTGGGCCCTTTAATAAAAATAAAAAATATATATAAACAAAAATAAAAAAAAAAACATTTATAAAAAAAAAAGAAATAAAGAAATATATAAAAAAAAGGGGGGGTTGCCATCTGGGGCCCTGGGGGCCTCCATGCCCCTGGGGACCCATAAAAAAAATTGTCCCTTATATATATTTATATATTTTTTCTATTTAAAAATAAATAAAAAAAAGGGGGGTTGCCATCTGGGGCCCTGAGGGGCCTCCGGGGACCTCCGGACCCCTAAAAAAAAGGGGGGGTTGCTTTGGGCCCCCAACAGTGACAGGGCCCTGGGCAGCTGCACCTGTTTGCCCTATGGTAAAGATGGCCGTGTGTGTGTGTGTAATATATATACAGTGAGGAAAATAAGTATTTGAACACCCTGCTATTTTGCAAGTTCTCCCACTTGGAAATCATGGAGGGGTCTGAAATTGTTATCGTAGGTGCATGTCCACTGTGAGAGACATAATCAAAAAAAATAATCCAGAAATCACAATGTATGATTTTTTTAACTATTTATTTGTATGATACAGCTGCAAATAAGTATTTGAACACCTGAGAAAATCAATGTTAATATTTGGTACAGTAGCCTTTGTTTGCAATTACAGAGGTCAAACGTTTCTTGTCGTTTTTCACCAGGTTTGCACACACTAGAGGAGGGATTTTGGCCCACTCCTCCACACAGATCTTCTCTAGATCAGTCAGGTTTCTGGGCTGTCGCTGAGAAACACGGAGTTTGCGCTCCCTCCAAAGATTCTCTATTGGGTTTAGGTCTGGAGACTGGCTAAGCCACGCCAGAACCTTGATATGCTTCTTACAGAGCCACTCCTTGGTTATCCTGGCTGTGTGCTTCGGGTCATTGTCATGTTGGAAGACCCAGCCTCGACCCATCTTCAAAGCTCTAACTGAGGGAAGGAGGTTGTTGCCCAAAATCTCGCAATACATGGCCCCGGTCATCCTCTCCTTAATACAGTGCAGTCGCCCTGTCCCATGTGCAGAAAAACACCCCCAAAGCATGATGCTACCACCCCCATGCTTCACAGTAGGGATGGTGTTCTTGGGATGGTACTCATCATTCTTCTTCCTCCAAACACGGTTAGTGGAATTATGACCAAAAAGTTCTATTTTGGTCTCATCTGACCACATGACATTCTCCCATGACTCCTCTGGATCATCCAAATGGTCATTGGCAAACTTAAGACGGGCCTTGACATGTGCTGGTTTAAGCAGGGGAACCTTCCGTGCCATGCATGATTTCAAACCATGACGTCTTAGTGTATTACCAACAGTAACCTTGGAAACGGTGGTCCCAGCTCTTTTCAGGTCATTGACCAGCTCCTCCCGTGTAGTCCTGGGCTGATTTCTCACCTTTCTTAGGATCATTGAGACCCCACGAGGTGAGATTTTGCATGGAGCCCCAGTCCGAGGGAGATTGACAGTCATGTTTATCTTCTTCCATTTTCTTTTTTTTGAATCAAAACGAGTTTTATTGAGTATAAAATAAAAGTGGGTGAACATACGGGGTATAAGTGCAACATGCACTACAAGTACAAGTAATGACCATTTGACACTCATGAAGACATGCATGGCAGACACACCTTGAAATAAGGGGGGGTAAGGAGTAGGCGGTAACGAGCAAGAGGAGATAGGGAGGGCACGGTAGAGGCAGCACCAAGCGTGAGAGTACATATTGTAAGTGGAGCAAAAGGGGATGGGTGGGGAGTAGGGCATGCACAGGGGGAGTGGGCAGCCAGAAGTCAGGGACGGCCTTAGTCTGTCGCATTACAGGTGGAGGATTCACCGAGCCACCTGTCCCATATCTTGTTATATTTTTTGGGGCAACCCCTGCGGGTGTACATCACTTTCTTGTAGGGGAGGGTAGCATTGACAGCCCTAATCCATTGCTGTAGGGTGGGTGGCGCCCCTCTCATCCACCTCCTGGCGACCTGCATTCTGGCAAGGAACAATGTTTCCTGCAAAAATATGTTGAGGTACTTTTCGCTTTCGGGGAGTGAGAGGAGCCCCAGTATGCACTGACGGGGGCAAAGTGACACAGGGGAGCCCATGCGATCATGGAGGAACCGGACCACCTGAGTCCAGAACCCCTGTATGGGTGGGCAGGCCCAGAGTAAATGAAAAAAGGATGCGTCAGGGTGGCCGCAGCTAGGGCAATTAGGTCTTCTTCCATTTTCTAATGATTGCTTCAACAGTGGACCTTTTTTCACCAAGCTGCTTGGCAATTTCCCCGTAGCCCTTTCCAGCCTTGTGGAGGTGTACAATTTTGTCTCTAGTGTCTTTGGACAGCTCTTTGGTCTTGGCCATGTTAGTAGTTCGATTCTTACTGATTGTATGGGGTGGACAGGTGTCTTTATGCAGCTAATGACCTCAAACAGGTGCATCTAATTTAGGATAATAAATGGAGTGGAGGTGGACATTTTAAAGGCAGACTAACAGGTCTTTGAGGGTCAGAATTCTAGCTGATAGACAGGTGTTCAAATACTTATTTGCAGCTGTATCATACAAATAAATAGTTAAAAAATCATAAATTGTGATTTCTGGATTTTTTTTTTTGATTATGTCTCTCACAGTGGACATGCACCTACGATGACAATTTCAGACCCCTCCATGATTTCCAAGTGGGAAAACTTGCAAAATAGCAGGGTGTTCAAATACTTATTTTCCTCACTGTATATGTATATGTATGTATATGTGTATATATATATATATATATATATATATATATATATATATATATATATATATATATATATATATATATATATATATATATATATATATTTTGTGTTGGTGGGACTCTGTCCTACGTGAAATATTGCTGGTTTACTCCAGATTTTGGAGAGAAAGATACATTAATTGCACAGCTGTGTGTTCAGCTATTTAGTTCTGACCTACTATGGCTCAGAGCCCCACCCCACAGACAGGAAGTCTGTTGCTGGGAGTGAGGTGGACTCCCATCTCTCTGAGAGGAGTCAGAGGCTGCAGCCAGAGCATGTATGTCTGCGGGAGGCAGATGTCATTGGTGATTGAGCAGCAAGGCGCTGATCAGGAGAAAGCTAGCAGAGAGCTTAAACTCTAGGAAACTCTGTTTGTTCTGAGAAGCAGACTTAAGGCCTAGGCTAAAGGCCTGAAACAGCCGGATGGCAAGAATGAAGTGTTGAGTATGCAAATTGTTTTTAAAAGGGTCATTTGTATTAACCTTTTTTTAAATGTACAGCATTTTGGTACATTGAAAGCTACAAACAAAATTATAAAAAATCTAAAAAGAATAATGCACCGATTTGCAAATTTCATAAGCCCAAAAACCGTTCACAATAGAAAATAGAAAACACACCAAATGTTGAAACTGAGAAAATTAACCATTTTAAGAAAAATAAATTGATGGCAGCAACACGTCTCAAAAAAGTTGGTACAAGGCAAAAAACAGCTGGCACACTAAGCTCCATGCACGCTGGGCTTACAAAAGGTGCATTGGATAGAAGAAAATCCTGGACTGCCGCACTCCTTAAAAAGAATTCTTTATTGTACAAATAAATCCAAAAAACACCAAAGCGATGCAGTCAAAATGAAGTGAACAACAGGAAAAAGGTGGCTGACATGTTTCACATCTTGTGATGCTTACTTGTAGCAGACCTATTTTGAACTTTCATTGGCTGACACTGCTAAAAATAATAATCACTATATGAAGTTTTTGAGTATCTGGACAAATTAAATGACTGGCGATATACTGGTTGTTTTTTCCAAAAGTTCAGATGGATCAAATATAGGGTGCACTCACACTGAGCACTGCTTCTGTGCTCAGTGATCTATGGAGAGTTCTGTGCTTTTTTTTTGTTCAGCCTAAAGGCTAACAGATACCACCAACCACATAAAAGTGGTGGATAGCAGGACCCGCTTTTTGGGACACTGTATTCTGACAGCGGCACCCACTGCTGTCAGAATACACTGATCAGCGGCTTCAGCTGATAATAGGACAATTTTCCAACCGATTCCTTTAACAAAAATTGATCAAATGGACTACTCCTGTGAAGCTGAGATGGCCACACACTAAATTTCAAATCAGTGCATGGTCAGCTTAAAGAAAAGTTCCAGTCCGTTCCGTTCCCACCACGCTGCACCCCTTCAGTGCCCATAATACCTCTTGCTTTACAATACTGCCCGAAGTGAGAGGTTCCACTTCCTCCCTGTAGATGCTCCTCATTGACAAACACCTCCCGTTCGCATAATTTTCAGTCAAGAAATAGCACGAGATTTTGGTGTTAGGCGACTCCCATGGACTCCTTGGATACAGGACGCTGATATCCCAGGTGTCCATGGGAAGCGCCTATTTATGTAATCGCCTAGGTGGTATTATCTGCTGATAATAAAGAATTAAAAGTTATTTAGAAAATAAAAAAGTTTACCATTTAACAGTGAAATGAGGATGGGCATTGGATTTATTGTAAGTGAAAACATTTTGTGGAACTCCGCTTTAACACCTACAAGAAGCAACTTTAGATTACACAAAACTCAATGATCATTATCCTCCAAGACCACCACACCACCAGTGCATTTTCAAAATGGCAGGTCTTTTTGACCTGCAGTCTTGACATCGGATCAGCACAGATAAAATGAACAGAGCCATAGACCGGTTATAAAGAAAATTCACTTTTTTATTATGAAATTGAATAAAATGTAACTCACATGTGTGGACTAAGTTCATAGAAGTTTCTGTTTCGATATTCCTCCACTTTGTCAGGGGTAAAAATTGGCAGAGATCTGTATGGGTTTACCGATATAACCACACTGCCTATGTAGGTCTGTAAGAAGAAAGAAAAATGTTGTATTGTTTTTATGACAGGTGGTACAAAGCATTTAGTAGAATCATTTCATTATGCTTAGCTGTAAGCAGTTAATAAAATTGGCTCAACGTAAAAAAAAAAGAAAAAAAAAGAAGCTACTCTCTAACCACTTCAGTACCGTGGGTGTTTTTCAGATTTGGTGTTTACAAGACTAAAACATTTTTTTTTGCTCGAAAATTACTTAAAACCCACAAACATTATATATATATTTTTCTAACACCCTAGAGAATAAAATGGCCATCGTTGCAATACTTTTTGTCACACCATATTTGCGCAGCGGTCCTACAAGCGCACTTTTTTTGGAAAAAAATCACTTTTTTGAATTAAAAAATAAGACAGCAATAAATTTGGCCCAATTTTTTTATATATTGTGAAAGATAATGTTACGCCGAGTAAAATGATACCCAACATGTCACGCTTACAAATTGCGCCCGCTCGTGGCATGGCGTCAAACTTTTACCCTTAAAAATCGATAGGCGATGTTTAAAAACTTCTATAGGTTGCATTTTTTGAGTTACAGAGAAGCTCTATGGCTAGAATTATTGCTCTCGCTCTAACGATCGCGGCGATACCTCACTTGTGTGGTTTGAACACCGTTTTCATATGCAGGCGCTACTCACGCATGCGTTCGCTTCTGCGCACGAGCTCGACGGGGCGCTTTAAAACTATTTTTTTTTTCTTATTTATTATTTTTATTTCCTATATTATTTTTTACACTGGAAAAAAATAAACGATCACTTTTATTCCTATTACAAGGAATGTAAACATCCCTTGTAATAGAAAAAAGCATGACAGGTCCTCTTAAATATGAGATCTGGGGTCAAAAAGACCTCAGATCTCATATTTAGACTAAAATGCAAAAAAAATTAAAAATTGAAACTGTCATTTTTTCAAATGACAAAAAAAAAAATGTTTCTTTAAGACACTGGGCGGGACTGACGTTTTGGCGTCACTTCCGCCCAGCAGAGCTATGGGGACGGGTGGGGGCGATTTTTCCCTCACTCGCATTCCCACACAGCAGCCGAGCGGACCCGATCACCTCCGCCGCTACCGACGGCTCTGGTAAGCGGCGGAGGGCACGGGAGAGCGGCGGGCCCTCTCCCGCCGCCGATAACTGCGATCTTGCAGCGGAGACCACCGTTATCTTTTACAGGACCACTGACACTAAAGATGGATACCTTGGTTGTGGCAGCAGCTGCTGCCGTTACCGAGATATCCATCTTTAAAGTGTGGACGCATATATGCGTACAGCGGTCTGGAAGTGGTTAAAGTAGACAAACTCTTTACCCAATAATAGCATCTTTGAAGTCAGTTTTTTCTAAAAATATGCCACATTAAAAACGTATAAAAAAAACTCAAAATTTAATTTTCCTTCTTTTTTTTGGCCATGTTACAGGTACATCATCTTTTTCTTCCCAATGTCCTGGGGTGGGCTTTAAATGATGATTGGCTACATCCAATATGCAACTGCAGTTGCTCCTGCCAAGAGTGATGCCTTTGCAGGACTGGACTCACATAAACACATAAAAGGAAGCATTGTATTTACTGTGAGGAACAGAAGAAAGTAGTCTTGAGATTTTTATATTTACAGTAGGTTTACACAGCTACAATCATTATGTCTGTATAAAAAAAGGATGCAAAAAATGTCCATGCACATCACAGAGCCGCTATGCAGCATTAGGCCCCATACACACGAGAGGATTTATCCGCAGATACGGTCCAGCGGACCGTATCCGCGGATAAATTGTCTCGAGGATTTCAGCAGATTTCTATGCGATGGCGTGTACACACCATCGCATTGAAATCCGCGCTGAAATCCTCTGCCGATGACGTGTCGCGCCGTCGCCGCTATTATGACGCGGCGACGGGCGCGACGCTGTCATATAAGGAATTCCACGCATGCGTCAAATCATTACGACGCGTGCGGGGAATCCCTTTGGACGGATGGATCCTGTGAGTCTGTACAGACGAGCGGATCCATCCGTGGGATCCGATTCCAGCAGATAGATATTCTGTGCATGTCGACAAATATTTATCTGCTGGAATTCGGAAATATCCGCGGATAAATATCCGCCGGAGTGTACACACCATAGAATCTATCCGCAGAAACCCATTCGATGGGATTTATCTGCGGATAGATTCTATCGTGTGTACGGGGCCTTAGAGTAATTCTGAGTACCCATTCACACAATGCAGTGGGATGCAATTTTGACTGCACTTCAACTACATAGACAGTCCAAAATCAAGGTAATCCTATTGGCATTGTTCACATAATTGCAGTTTAGTCGAAAAAGTAAAGCATGCTGCATTTTTCTGTGTTTTTTTTTTCCTCAGCCATCTTTAATGCATACAAAACAGCTTGTTAAGTTTATATGCAAGATGGCGGAAAATTCATTGGCTGAGTTAAGTTATTTCTAAGCTATCACTTCTAATCTCTGGCTTGTTACCAATGGATTTGCGGTATATCTTATCTTAAATATGCAGATTATTTTGGGCATCAGTTCACAAAAAATAGAATGCCACAGAATTAGAGAGCGTAGAGAAAAGGGCAGCTAAATGTAGAAGACTTATGGAAAATCTCATTTATGAGAAAAATGGAACTAAACTTACAGGGTATGGAAACTATCAATTAGCTTTCCTTATTTGATCTCTTCCAGTGTGTTAGAAATACCATTAAAAGAGTTGTGTTATATCTGTTTAAATAACATTAAAAGAGTTATGCTATATATGTTCAGTGAAGTGAAAGATCCCGACGGAAAACTTCTCAGCAGAAAACCTCCCTTGTGCTTTGCCTGTGCTGCATTTTTAGTTAGTTAGGGCCAGATTCAAAAAGAATTACGTTGCGCAGCGGCGGCGTAATGTATCCCATTTACGTTACACCGCCACAGGTTTCCAGCGTAAGTGCCTGATTCACAAAGCACTTACCTGTAAACTTGCGGCGGTGTAACGTAAATCCACTCGGCGCAAGCCCGCCTAATTCAAATGGGGCGGGCACCATTTAAATTAGGCGCGTTCCCGCGCCGAGCGTACTGCGCATGCTCCGTTCGTCAAATTACCCGACGTGCATTACGCTAAATGAAGTCGCAAGGACGTCATTGGTTTGACGTTAACGTAAATGGCGTCCAGCGCCATTCACGGACGACTTACGCAAACTACGTGAAATTTTTAATTTTGACGCGGGAACGACGGCCATACTTAACATTGCTTAGACCACCTAGGAGGCAGCCTTAACTTTACGACGCGCATCGATACGGAAACAATGTAAATTTAGATCGACGGGCATCGCGGATGTTCGTGAATCGCCGTAACTAGTCATTTGCATATTCTACGCCGACCGCAATGGCCTCGCCACCTAGCGGCCGGCCTAGAATTGCATCCTAAGATCCGACGGTGTAAGTCAATTACACCTGTCGGATCTTAGGGCTAGCTATGCGTAACTGATTCTATGAATCAGCCGCATAGTTATGACGGGCGGATCACAGAGATATGACGGCGTATCAGGAGATACGCCGTCGTATCTCTTTTGTGAATCTGGCCCTTAGTCTTTCCAGCTTTCGCAGAGGACTACAGAACACATCCCATCAAGGTTTTGGAGAAAAAGGAGGATGGAGGGTGTTTATAGTCCAGTGGAGAGATATCAAATCTCAAATATAATAAACAGGCAACACCTGTCCTATGGTTGTTTTGACTGAGAACTGTCACCCTAAGGTGGGAAGTGTATTACTTGTAGGAACAAGGAATACAAATCTAATGCAGCCTCCACATCTATGGACTTGTAAACTGCAATATATTTTTTTTGTTCTTGGGTTTAGATAGGCTTTCATTTATTCACCCTTAGAAGAAGCAATCAAGGAGAAATGCACCCACCACAAAACATGTGGGCATTCTCCTTACAAATTACCAACCCTCTGAAAGCAGAAAGTGTTATTTACAGTAATAGCAGTGAACATGTGGATTTTGTTTTCCACAGGAACTGGTTCTACCACTAAAAAAATATTAAAAGGGATTGAATTCAATCCTAAAAGGCACAATATATAAACTGCGTCTTAAAAAAAAAAATTAAAAAATTAACAACGCATAGTAAAATGTTTTACAAGTGCTTTTCGGGATCAAGGTTTTTTTTTATCCTGGACCATAAGATATAATGCTTCCTTGCCCTCCACTGTTAATAAACATGCGTTTTGTTTTTTTTGTAACCATGTAACTGCCATTGCAAATAAATTGGACAAACCTTGCCAGTTTCAACCTATTTTCTACAAATGGGCAGTATGAACATGAAGCGTAGTTCAGATAACAGTACAATGAGTAAAGTAAAGCCACAGATGTAAAAAAAAAAAAAAAGGAAAGTATGAATGGAATTAAATTTAACTAGCACAGTGTCTAAACAAAAAAATCAAATACAAAATAAAAATATATTATAAAATGTAAGCATGCATTAGATCATTACAAAGACACATGGCAAATAGTTACTAGTTAATGCCAGATGTCGGTTGGCTGGCAGCTTTCTTCCCACTAAATTACTTCCAGCTCGATTTATTTTTAAGCGGACAGGGGACACTCATAATGTAAGTATTTCTTAGGACAGGAAGAAAGGAGTAAAGTACCGGTATATAATATGCATAAAAACTACTGTAGAGAGTCACCCAAGTAGTAACCCAAGTCAACCTATCATCTTTTACTAGGGTAACTGCTCTAGGCTTATAAGATCTGATTGTTTGATATAGTCTATTGAATCTTGTACATCATTTTATTCCACATGGCCATGAATATAAGCCCATACACACAAGTCAGTCTATAAAGTCTTAGAAAATACCATTTGCCCCACCTAATGCAGCTAAAAGCCAAATTGGAGACCACTGGAAAAGGGACACATCTCCCAACCTTTGAGGAATGGGAAAATAAAGTCAGTATTATTATGGAGGCAGAACATTGATTCCACACACAAACGGATAGTTGGGATAGGTTTTATAGAACATGAGCCTCTTTGATATACACAACTAGAGCCCCACTCCCCAACCGGTAGATGCCAAAGGAACAGGAAGCATAGAATTTCATAAATCAAATCCCAACACGTATCTGTCAACAATTTCATTCTTCCTGGTTTATGAAATTTTACAGTACACCAAGTTCATGGCTTGGTACCCAACTTCTCTTTCTACCCTTTTAGGTGTAGAAGTCACTGTAGCGAGAGAAAAGTTTCACCTTAGTTTCGGTTCACACTACAGCGACTTTGCAAGGCTACTGAGGAGCCTCCAGGACAGGCAACTTTGCCAGTGGCCAATCAAACAATAATCAGCTCTGTGGGAGGGAGGGGTTTGCCTGAGAAACCATTTTCTCTTCCTGTAAAGTTAAGACACTGATCCGACTTTGGAGGCGACTTCCATTGAAATCTATGGGTACAAGTCGCCTAGAAATCACCTTAAAGTAGTAGAGGAACCTTTTCTGAAGTCGGAGCGACTTCAGTAGTGTGCATTGAGACAGCTCTCATTCACTTTAATGTCATTTCTCATGTTGCGCGACTTGGGGCGACACAAGTCAGATCCCAAGTCGCGGTAGTGTGAACGGGCAGGTTAAAGAACAACACAGCTTACAAGGGTAGACGGTTGATGTTTGTAGGCAGTCTACAATTCGATCATGCCTCTTTTGGTCATATTTACTCTCCATTACACCCTCACCCCCATTTTCCATTTACCCTATCCCTTCCCTCTATCCTCTTTTCCTCCCCCCTCCCTGTTTCTATCATTCTCATTATCTTGTTGCTAAAGTTAAAGCACTGTTTGAATGTACCGTCATTTATAGTCAAGCTAACTTTAATGGACCTTATTGCAACATTGAACATGAAAAAAAAAAAAGAGTCTATGCATGGTTATTGAACGTTGCTGTGTAACAATACAAAGTACATATTTATCTTGCTAGCAAATTAACTGACTTTTGCATGTTCACAACAGAGTTGTTTTGCAAATGAGCTAACACAGCTAAGCTGCTTCCCGTTTTACAGCAAATAGACCTGTCTATATTTAAACATCTGCAGAATAACCATTGGTTGAATATAAAAAATTAACAAAAAGGGGCCTGCAAGAGGGCACTGACATGGGTATTAAACCACTGACAAAATAAGATTTTCCACTTTCTCCTATTATGCAGTGCAAAACAGCCAAGGCCTGGCCCAAAAAATGTTACATGGAGGAAGCAAAACGTCCTTGTGTAGGTTCTGATTCAAACAAATAGAACTCTGTGGGCTTTCTACACTAAAGCCTCACACACGATTGGATTTTCTGCAGACAAAGCCTCGGACCTTTGTCCGAGGGGTGTTGGCCATGAACTTGTCTTGCATACAAAAGGCACACAATTGTCGGCCAACAAACACGAACGTAGTTACGTACTACGTGATTTTTCAGCTCCTTAGCGCCACACTTTGGGCACCTTTTGCTAATGTCGTTGTGACGGTATTACAATGATATCCCCGTCAAAGATTCCCTTCTTCCATAAGAACATCACCCAATATTCCATGAGGAGGAATATTCCTGAGATCGCCCATTAAGCCACACATGAGTCAAAGCTCACTGCTGGAACAAGACACTTTAATGGTTTTCTTCTCAGCTTTTTATACAGTCCAAGACATTAAAGCAACAATGAGATCTCCACCCCCCCTAATCACACACTAAGGCTAATTACTAAAACATTCTAGACAGGTCGGCACCGACCGATAATTATCATGTCTAATCAATGCACATTCCTTAAACAGCATAACAACAAACCACCTTCACACACTTGAGTTTCCTAGGCAGACGTTTCATCCCTGCATGCAGCTTGACACCTATTAACACCTCTGAGCATCAATAGGTTTTAGACAGTGTTATCACACAATTAAAGGCCTTTCAAAAGCTAGCCTTATTTAACATATGAACAGTCTGTTACACAGAGATGAGTCAAACATGAAAACACCTGTTACCTCTAACCCACAGCATTAAATTAGCAGGGAGAATTAAACTGAAGCATATATAGGCAATTGCATCACAGTCGTGTTTGGTGAACATTGATTCCGAGCATGCATGTTTGTACTTTTGTCCGACGGACACGCTCGGAAAATCCGACAACAGGCCATTGTCCACGGAAAATTTTAAAGCCTGCCATACAATATTTGTTTGTGGAAAATCCAACAACAATTGTCCGATGGGGCGTACAAGTGGTCGTATTTTTAGCCAACAGCCTGTCATCACACAATTACAGTCGGAAAATTCAATCGCAGGTATGAGGATTAAGAAATAATGACCAAAACTGATGTAAGTGGAGAGTGGAGACTAATGCCGCATACACACGGTCGTTTTTCGGCATGAAAAAAAAAAAGACATTTTTTAAAACGTCATTTAAAATGATCGTGTGTAGGCTTCACATTGTTTTTCGGCTTCTGAAAAACGACAAAAAAAAAATTCGAACATGCTGCATTTTTTAATATCGTTTTTCAAAATTTCTTTTTACGTGTTGTACAAAATGATCGTGTGTGGGCAAAAACAACATTTTAAACCCGCGCATGCCCAGAAGCGAGTTATGAGACGGGAGCGCTCGTTCTGGTAAAACTACCATTCATAATGGAGTAAGCACATTCATCACGCTGTAACAGACAAAAAAGCACAAATCGTCTTTTACTAACAAGGAATCAGCTAAAAGCAGCCCCAAGGCGAATAGAACTTCCCCTTTAGAGTGCCGTCGTACGTGGTGTACGTCACCGCTCTTTGTTCATCATTTTTCAAAAATGATGGTGTGTGGGCAACGTCGTTTTTTTTTTTTTTCTTCTTTTTTTTTTTTTTTTTACTACCACCTCAGCTTTTTACCAAATTCTAGAGACACGCTCATGATTTGATGCTTCTTACGTCTCTATTTGAGGTTTGCATCATGTGTGGTATATATTCTGTATGCTATCATTCTCTTTTTAAGTATGTCTTAAATATATATATTTGTGTACATGGCAATATAGATGCCGACCACCTGTAGGGGCATCCGGGTGACGACCCGGCTGTTTTTCCCCCCGCGCCCTGTATTGGCGGTCGAAAACTGGATTGTTCTCAAACAAGAAAGACACATATATATATATTTTATTTTTTTTTAAATTTTGCACCCACCCTCCCTCCCCTCGTGGCTCCCAGGAATCTCCCGTTTGTCCCTAGTAAACAAAACAAGAAAAAGAAGTGGAAAAAAAGAAGAAGACTTAGAAGAAGACTCAGCCTCAGCTGTTCGGCTTATGATAACTAGGAAAATGGAAAAGAAGAGGTACAGCAGAAATAGGAGGGAGCCGGAGAGGAAAAAAGATATATGTGTCTCGCTTTAGAGTAACAAAGGGAGGGATGAAAATTTTTGCAATAGCCTTGCATATATCTAGAATCAATCAGACCCTAACTCTCTCTGCATAGCTCCATGTTTTTTTATATTCCTTCCATTTACCCCATTTCTCCCTATGTTCGCTGTTCTTCTCCAAATAACTATCTTTTAGTTCCTCTAATCTATACGTTTCCTCCACTGCGTCTATCCAGCTCCAAATATATGGGCTTTCCGTCTCCTGCCACTTCTTAGGTATAAGTCTCTTGGCTGCATTTAAAAGGTGGGGGGATTAGGGACTGCTTGTATTTTTTTACGCCCTCTTGGCTGCCATGAAAGAGGACGACCCATGGGTCTTTCTTGATCTCCTCTCCCGTGATAATCTTTATTTGTCTCAGTATTATGTCCCAATACGTTTGGATCTTGGGGCATAGCCACCATAAATGGGCCATCGTACCTCTTTCTTGGCAGCCCCTCCAGCAGTCTGCGGACTGACCTGCTTTAAATTTGTTTGCTTTGTCCTGGGTGATATACCATCCTGAAAGGCACTTATAATTTGCTTCGGCTGTACGTATATCTATTGCCGATGAGTGGGTTAATTGCGTGATCCTCTGAACAGTGTTAGTCCCTCTCGTGATCCCTAACTCTCTTTCCCATTTGTCTATAAAAGGTGATTCATCTCGTGTTCCTAACTTAACCAATAACCCGTACAATTTAGTGATTGTGCCCTTAGAATTCTTAGATTTACAAATTTTCTCGAGTGAAGTTAGCTCCGCCTCCGTCCGTAATGGGCGGGGGAGGTGCCGCACGAAGTGAGTCAACTGGTAGTAATGCCACCTATCCAGATTCCAGTAGTCCGTTTTGGCTTTCAAATCTTCATAGGTCATTATCTCACCGTTTTTAATAATATCCCCCAAGTGCACTGTGTCTCTCCTTATCCAGTTCCCTCCTATTTTTTTTTCCCCAGGTGGGAAATAGGGGTTTTCTTTTAGATTCATTAAAGGGGAATTAAATTTCCCTTCTAATTGTGCCTGTGTCCTGTCCCACATTCTTAAAGTGTCCCGTGTTATGTCTTGTATTTTGTGATCTAGTGCTCTGTGTTGTGCAGGGATCCAAATAATGTTATTCAAATATTTATTTGTTAACGCTTTCTCAATTTGCACCCACCTTTTATCTGTCCTATCCCGAGCCCACTCTACCGCACGCGATAAGACCGCCGCCTTATAATAACTTTTAATGTCCGGGGCTGCCAGACCGCCAAGTGGCTTGACCTGTTTTATTATGGAGAGGGATATTCTATGCTTTTTGTTTTTCCAGACGTAATTTAATAACAAAGTGTTAAGGATTCTCAGAAATTGCTGGGGGAGAGCGATTGGGACTAATAAGAATTTGTAGAGAATTTTAGGAACTACCACCATCTTCAACATATTTATGCGTCCAATCCATGATATGGGTTTATTGATCGTTCTTTTTAATTCATTCTTGATCTCATTTAATAAGGGAATATAGTTTATTTTATACATCTTCTGTATTGTATTGGCGAGTTTTATTCCTAGGTACTTAAGTTCTTTAGTCCATGGGAACGCGCATACATCCTTAACTAAATGTACCTCCCTTTTATTTAAATTAATGTTCAGGATTTCAGATTTGGTTACGTTAATTTTAAAGTTGGAGATAGCGCCATATTGTTGCAAGACTCTAGAAAGCTTGGGGATAGATTTGACTGGGTTAGTTACATAAAATAATATGTCATCGGCAAAGGCCGATAGTTTGTGTTCCTCCCCTTCTACTCTCACTCCCTTGATGTCCGGGTCATTATGAATAGTGGCCAGCAGCGGCTCTAGGGAAAAAATAAAGAGGAGGGGAGACAATGGACACCCCTGTCTCGTCCCGTTTTTCATCTCGAAGGGTTCCGATAGTATGCCATTAATTTTTATTTGCGCGGTAGGGTGGTGATATAATGTTTTGATCCAGCGGGACATCCTGCTTCCTATTCCCATGACAGTGAGAGTTTCCATCATGAGCCCCCAGTCTACCCTGTCAAATGCTTTTTCAGCATCCACTGACAGGAATAGACCTGGGGGCTCGTTCTGCCTTATGGTCTGGAGCAGAAGAATTGCCCTTAGGCTGTTATCTTTGCCCTCTCTGTTGGGCACAAAGCCTACCTGGTCGGGGTGCACCAATAAGTGCATGATCCCTTTCAGGCGGCAAAATTTTTGCAAAAAGTTTAATGTCTGTGTTTAACAGAGAAATAGGTAAGTATCCCGAACATAGAGAGCTATCCTTGCCTTCCTTCAAGATTATTGCCACCACAGCCGCTATAGCTCCGCTGCTAGTTTCAAATTCCGACCCCAATCCATTAAAATAATTGCAGAGTCTCGGTATCAGGATGTTACTAAATCTCTTATAATAAAAGGTGGAAAACCCGTCCGGCCCCGGGCTCTTTCCCCCAGTGGTGGAATTTATGGCCCTTTTTATTTCTTCCTCGGTTATGGGGCGGTCGATGGTCAAGCTTTCCATCTCCTCCAATCTAGGAAGTCCTGCATTATCAAGAAACTCTCGAGTCTCCTCCTCCCTTTCCCCTACCTGCCGACCTGGGTGTTTTATTGTGTATAGGTCCTCACAATATTTTTTGAATGTATCCGCGATTTCGCAGGTTGCGTAAACCAATTTCCCGTCTTTACCTTTAATTTTCTCAATAATTGGATTTTCTGCAGACAAAGCCTCGGACCTTTGTCTGATGGGTGTTGGCCATGAACTTGTCTTGCATACAAAAGGCACACAATTGTCGGCCAACAAACACGAACGTAGTTACGTACTACGTGATTTTTCAGCTCCTTAGCGCCACACTTTGGGCACCTTTTGCTAATGTCGTTGTGACGGTATTACAATGATATCCCCGTCAAAGATTCCCTTCTTCCATAAGAACATCACCCAATATTCCATGAGGAGGAATATTCCTGAGATCGCCCATTAAGCCACACATGAGTCAAAGCTCACTGCTGGAACAAGACACTTTAATGGTTTTCTTCTCAGCTTTTTATACAGTCCAAGACATTAAAGCAACAATGAGATCTCCACCCCCCCTAATCACACACTAAGGCTAATTACTAAAACATTCTAGACAGGTCGGCACCGACCGATAATTATCATGTCTAATCACTGCACATTCCTTAAACAGCATAACAACAAACCACCTTCACACACTTGAGTTTCCTAGGCAGACGTTTCATCCCTGCACGCAGCTTGACACCTATTAACACCTCTGAGCATCAATAGGTTTTAGACAGTGTTATCACACAATTAAAGGCCTTTCAAAAGCTAGCCTTATTTAACATATGAACAGTCTGTTACACAGAGATGAGTCAAACATGAAAACACCTGTTACCTCTAACCCACAGCATTAAATTAGCAGGGAGAATTAAACTGAAGCATATATAGGCAATTGCATCACAGTCATAGTTTGGTGAGCATTGATTCCGAGCATGCATGTTTGTACTTTTGTCCGACGGACTCGCTCGGAAAATCCAACAACAGGCCATTGTCCACGGAAAATTTTAAAGCCTGCCATACAATATTTGTTTGTGGAAAATCCAACAACAATTGTCCGATGGGGCGTACAAGTGGTCGTATTTTTAGCCAACAGCCTGTCATCACACAATTACAGTTGGAAAATCCAATCGCAGGTATGAGGCTTAAGAAATAATGACCAAAACTGATGTAAGTGGAGAGTGGAGACTAATGCCGCATACACACGGTCGTTTTTCGGCATGAAAAAAAAAAGACATTTTTTAAAACGTCATTTAAAATGATCGTGTGTAGGCTTCACATTGTTTTTCGGCTTCTGAAAAACGACAAAAAAAAAATTCGAACATGCTGCATTTTTTAATATCGTTTTTCAAAATTTCTTTTTACGTGTTGTACAAAATGATCGTGTGTGGGCAAAAACAACATTTTAAACCCGCGCATGCCCAGAAGCGAGTTATGAGACGGGAGCGCTCGTTCTGGTAAAACTACCATTCATAATGGAGTAAGCACATTCATCACGCTGTAACAGACAAAAAAGCACAAATCGTCTTTTACTAACAAGGAATCAGCTAAAAGCAGCCCCAAGGCGAATAGAACTTCCCCTTTAGAGTGCTGTCGTACGTGGTGTATGTCACCGCTCTTTGTTCATCAATTTTCAAAAATGATGGTGTGTGGGCAACGTAGTTTTTAATGATTAAATTCGTAAAAACTTTGTTTTTTGGACATGCTGAAAAATGATTTTTTTTTGCCGAAAAACGACCGTGTGTACGCAGCATAAGTATTATTGGCAGAAGACAGGGATGTGAAGAGATTCTGTTAATTTGCCCTGACTGGCTGGTTCACTTTAATAAACCTAACTAAAGTGCAGCACTCCTAAAACAAAACTGATAAGTTCAAAGTGTGTGTCTATAAATCGAATGTTCGATGTAAACAAAAAAAAAAAATTCCAATGTGAATTAAAGAGGACATAATCTTTATAAGGTGTAAAAAATCTCCTCCCCCCAAAAAAAACAACCCCACTGTGCTTCCACACCAGAGCAAAATTTAAAGGTTTACCGGAACGGTATGACCCTCACAATGAAATTATAGCAAATGAAAATTAATTAGCTCAGATCCTGGACATTTGAGGTCACCACCTCAATCCACCATATATAAAACGACAGCCACTCAGGAAAATGTGCATGAAAATTTGGACATGCTCCACACAGTATAAAAATCAGAGGTAACCAATATCATACAAGTCAAAATCCACAAGAGAAGACGCAGATGGCTTCTGAATTTCGTGATGACGTCATGAGCAGGGGCTCTGCCTTACATGTTTGGTCGAAAAGGACACTCATTTTATACTATGTGGAGAGTTCATTTTTCATACTCCTTTTCCTAAATGGCTGTATATATAAATGGCGGATTGAAGTGATGACATCAAATATCTAGGATTTGAGCTAATCACTTTCAAGCGCTACATGACTTTTCATTGTAAGCGTCATAACGTTCTGGTAAGCATTGGGGTTTTTCTACTTGAAGGGTTTTTTTTTTATTTATTTTTTACACCATATGAAGATATTTCCATCTTGTTGTTTGCATGGACATTCTATCATAAACACACACTTTGGACTGTTCTCAGTTTTATTTTTGTATAATGAACGCTGCACTTTAGTTTGGATTTATTTGATATTGGTGTGCTGGCTGCTATTTTAGGGATTTTACCCTCTTGGCACAGTTTGAGTTTTAACCATTTCCCTTTAATAATATGATCCTTATTAGGTTGGCTATAGATAGGCAGATGTCTGCCCGAAAACATGCATCTGCTCTTCAATCAGGCAGCTCATTCCTCCTAGCATCTTAGCAACAGATGTGCATAAAACAAAAAACAAAAAAAACAGGACAAACTTCTTTCGATATTGAATCAATACAAAATGACGCATTTTAGTTTGAAATCTGGGACAATCCTGTATCATACAGGAAAGGTGGCAACCATGGCAATCTAGTGGGTCTTTAACCACTTCCACACCTTCCTGCCCAGACCAATTTTTAGCTTTCAGTGCTGTTGCACTTAGAATGACAATTGCTACACCAGGGCTCGACAAATACCGGGCGCCAGGTCGCCATGGCGACTAGAAATAGGGTCCTGGCGACTTGGCTTGGAAGGGGGGAGCTGGCTCCATCTGGTGGTGAGCCGTTGGTATTACAAGTTATTACCACCAGATGTGTAAGCTGGCGCCATCTGGTGGTGGCCGTTGGTATTACAAGTTAAGCATTACAAGTTAAACAGCAATTCTAATGTAATTTTTCGCTATTTTTCACTATTTTCACTGCCATCTTCTTCCCTCTAATTAGAACCCCCAAACATTATATATATTTCTTATCCTTACACCCTAGAGAATAAAATGGCGATCGTTGCAATACTTTCTGTCACGCCGTATTTGCGCAGCGGTCTTACAAGCGCACTTTTTTGTGAAAAAAATACTCTTTTTTTAATTAAAAAATAAAACCGTAAAGTTATCCCCATTTTTTTTGTTATATTATGAAAGATAATGTTACGCCGAGTAAATTCATACCCAACATGTCACGCTTTAAAATTGCTTTAAAATTGCGTCCGCTCGTGGAATGCCGACAAACTGTTACCCTTTAAAATCTTCATAGGCAACGTTTAAAAAAATCTACAGGTTGCATGTTTTGAGTTTCAGAGGAGGTCTAGGGCTAGAATTATTGCGGGCGCTGCTCACGTATGTGTTCGCTCCTGCGCGCAAGCTCGTCGGGACGGGGCGCGTTTTCTGGCTTCTAACTTTTTTAGCTGGCTCCTAGATTCCAAGCAAATTTGTCAAACCCTGTGCTATACTGTACCCAAACTAAATTTTTATCATTTTGTTCCCACAAATAGAGCTTTCTTTTGGTGGTATTTGATCACCTCTGGGATTTTTATTTTCTGCAAAAAAAAAAAAATTACTGAAAATTTTGAAAAAAATCGTTTTTTTTTTTTTGTTTCAAGTTACAAAACATTGTAAATAAGTTTTCTCCTTCATTGATGGGCACTGACGGGCACTGATGGGCACCGATGAGTTGGCACTGATGATGGGCACTAATAGGCGGCACAGATAGGTGGAACTAGGGCTGCAACTAACGATTATTTTCATAATCGGATAATAGCCTTTAAAAAAAAATTGCATTTAAAAAAAAAATTGGGGCCAATTTGTTGTTGGGCAGATTACAAAACACAAATTGGAGCAAAAACGCATTACATGCTTTTCTGCAGCTTCTCCATTGAAGTATATTGAACCAAAAAAAATAAAAATAGCACCGTTTTGTGTTAAAAAGTCCTTGCCCTTTCCAAATAGGCAGCAGCTGAAAAAAAATCATGGATGTGAACGTGTCCCATAGGAAAACATGTAAATGAACTGTAGTGTGTTTCTGCAAAAAGCACCAAAAAACAAGAGGTGTGAACCCAGGCCTGAGATGTTTAGTAACATAAAGGGGTTAAAAAAACAAAAATAAGTACAAAAAGAGCAAATAATCGCTCCTGTAAGGGGTTATTTTTTTTTCCTGTGGGACAGTGAAAGTGATATTTACAGTAGCGATGTGCTTTTTTGTACGAATGAGGGGCTAATTTTAGTTTTTTTAACCCTATTATGTTACTTGCCGATTAATCGATTATGAAATTAATCGATTACAATTTTCATAATCGATTAGTTGTCGATTAATCGATTAGTTGTTTTGACCCTAGGTGGAACTAACGTACTGTAGTGTGTTTTACTAATGTATGCCAATCAGTGCCAAACATTGCCTGCCAATCAGTGATGCCCATTGTGGGCACTGATTGGCATCCATTATTTCTGACTGTCATCCCTGGTGGTCTAGGGTGGCATACCTGTGGTGGGCATCCCTGGTGGTCGAGTGGCATCCCTGGTGGTCCAGTGTGGGCATCCTGATTACCGGCTTTTCCTGTTTACCACGTGATCAGCCATGATTGGACACAGCTGATCACGTGGTAAAGAGTCTCCGTCAGAGACTCTTTACCTAGATCGGTGCTGCGGGGTGTCAGACTGACACCCTGCAACAACGATTGCCACGATGCGCGCCCCCGGGGACGTCATATGAAGTCCAGTCAGGATATTGAAACCACTTTGCCGCCGTCCTTTTGTTATAGGGCCTGCGGCAAGTGGTTAAGAGCTGGAAGACGGAATTGTCAGGAAAAAACCTGTACGTACATACATACACACACATATGTAAAAAAACAAAAACACATTTTTAATACTTTATTTTTAGAAGTGATCACAATCTTTCTGTTCCCAGCTGCAAAAGGAGCTCAGGGAGCTGGGGGGAGAGGAGAAATAGCAGAACACCAATCTTCTCAGTAAATGGGGGGGGGGGGGGGTTGGGTCAACAGGACAAGTCTGATCATCATTGAGCAGGCCAAGTTCTCAGCACAGCTAGAAAACTGACCACGTTGTGCTCTGTTTGGTGTGGTCAGTTTTTAATAGGAAAGCAGAGGGACTGGAAGGAACACCAGGTATTTCACAGAAAATAAACAATAAAAAAAAGAGAACAGGATACTTTTCCATACACGTACATGGTACAGCAGGCACATATCGGAAACATAAAATTTTGGGTTTACATATTCTTTAATGCAGTGAGAGTCCTTGCTCTACCCCGAAGCTGAGGAGAAGGAGAAGTAGGACCATTTTAGCCCTAGTCTTTCTTTTGATCACAGGAGTGCAGTTTGTTTTGCACTCCTCTGACCCGGTTTCAGCCGACATTGTGCTAAAGTCTGCTGATGTCACTCAGCTGGTCCAGGCTCTGGACTGATCCTGACTTTATAGTCCTCCAGATGCCTGGATCGGAAGATGGCTTAGGCTCGGTGAGCTGCCTAGAGACTGAGCCAGACTCATCCCCTCCATAGGACAGCACTTCAGTGAGCTCTGGAGGGGCAGAGCAGGGAGCCAGTGGCTGACAGTCATCACTCTCTGCTTAGAGCAATCCGTGGTGTTTCAATACTCCGTTCTCACTGCACAGAAGCGGCAGGGGACAGATGCCACTTCCGACTGATGCTGCATTTGCTTAGGTGAGAGATTATATAATTAAATATACAGTACAGACCAAAAGTTTGGACACACCTTCTCATTCAAAGAGTTTTCTTTATTTTCATGAATATGAAAATTGTAGATTCACACTGAAGGCATCAAAACTATGAATTAACACATGTGGAATTATACATAACAAAAAAGTGTGAAACAACTGAAAATATATTTCATATTCTAGGTTCTTCAAAGTAGCCACCTTTTGCTTTGATTACTGCTTGGCACACTCTTGGCATTCTCTTGATGAGCTTCAAGAGGTAGTCACCTGGCGCAGCACCCCATCACTCTCCTTCTTGGTCAAATAGCCCTTACACAGCCTGGAGGTGTGTTTGGGGTCATTGTCCTGTTGAAAAATAAATTATGGTCCAACTAAACGCAAACCGGATGGAATAGCATGCCGCTGCAAGATGCTGTGGTAGCCATGCTGGTTCAGTATGCCTTCAATTTTTATTAAATCCCCAACAGTGTCACCAGCAAAGCACCCCCACACCATCACACCTCCTCCTCCATGCATCACGGTGGGAACCAGGCATGTAGAGTCCATCCGTTCACCTTTTCTGCGTCGCACAAAGACACAGGGGTTGGAAGCAAAGATCTCAAGTTTGGACTCATCAGACCAAAGCACAGATTTCCACTGGTCTAATGTCCATTCCTTGTGTTCTTTAGCCAAAACAAGTCTCTTCTGCTTGTTGCCTTTCTTTAGCAGTGGTTTCCTAGCAGATATTCTACCATGAAGGCCTGATTCACACAGTCTCCTCTTACCAGTTCTAGAGATGTGTCTGCTGCAAAAGGTGGCTACTTTGAAGAACCTAGAATATGAAATATATTTTCAGTTGTTTCACACTTTTTTGTTATGTATAATTCCACATGTGTTGATTCATAGTTTTGATGCCTTCAGTGTGAATCTACAATTTTCATAGTCATGAAAATAAATGAGAAAAAATGAATGAGAAGGTCTGTCCAAACTTTTGGTCTGTACTATATATAGATTATTTTTTTAACCCAAGCATATATTTCTCTTTTAAATGCAGGCAGAGGTTTAGCGTAATACATTAGTGTACTAAAACTCACAATATCCACCATTTAAATGGGCATCATCAGATGAAATCCCTTATTTGGGAATCTTTGAATGGCTGCACCCACAGTTGCTTTTAAGGATTTTAATAATTAAACTATGCTATTCCAATATCCAGCTCTCTCGTTCTCCTAACGTCGTATACCTTTGGTCTAAGAAAAAAAACTTGGACTTTTAGCTCCCTGCCTCAGTGATCATCAATATAACCAGGAAACGTTATGATCAATATGTGGACAGTACAGAGGCAAAACACTGAATAATCAGGGGTACATAACTGCTTGGTAGCTGTGAAAATTAACATAAGATTTTTACCCAAGTTGTGGCATACAATATTTACAGGTGCATCAAAAAATTTATAAATTAAAATAATTCGCTTTTTTGTTGTTCTGAGGATTATGGTTTACAGCTAGTGAAAACCCAAAATTCAGTATCTCAGAAAAGTACAATATTACATGAGACCAATAAAAAAAGATTAATACAGAAATGTTGATTTACTGAAAAGTATGTCCATGCAGGCACCCAATACTTGGTCGGGGATACATTTGTATGAATTACTGCATCAATGCGGCATGGCAGGGAGACGATCAGCCTGTGGCACTGCTGAGGTGTTATAGAAGCCCAGGTTGCTTTGATAGCAGCCTTCAGCTCGTCTGCATTGTTGGGTCTGGCCTCTCATCTTTCTCTCGACAATACCATACAGATTCTCTATGGGGTTTAGGTCAGGCAAGTTTGCTGGCCAATCAAGCACAGTGATACCATGATCATTAAACCAGGCATTGGTACTTTTGGCAGTGTGGGCAGCTGCCAAGTCCTGCTGGAAAATTACATAATTAAATCAAGATCTCCATAAAGCTGGTCAGCAGAGGGAAGCATGAAGTGCTCTAGAATTTCCTGGTAGAGTGCTGCGCCAACTTCGGACTTGAAAAAACACAGTGGACCAACACCAGCAGATGACATGGCTCCCCAAATCATCACTGACTGGAAACTTCACACTGGACCTCAAATAAAGATTTTTCATCTCACCCTTTATTACATGTGTAAGATGGGACTAATGTCCATTATTTTGGTAGGAAGTTGACAAATTTGTATCTGCTGTACTGGGTATCCCTAATATGTTGCATCCTAAAAATTGTTTGTTGGGTATTTTTTGTGAATTAGCAGTTTCTACACACATTACACAGTTAAGTTTTTAAAACATTTTTTGCCAGAAAGACTATTCTCATGGGCTGGAAGGGAACCTCGTGGCCCACTGTAACCACCTGGCTTCAACTGATTAATAACAGTCTACCCTATATAAGCTCACTTTTGAGCTACGAAAGCGACCTCTCCTCTTCGACAAATTGTGGAATAGAAGTCCTCTAACCTTAGCGCCTTTGAACTCAGAAACTTTAGTCTATGGTACTGACATTTGTTCTTCCCTGCATGACTCAGTGACCTAATGCATGTGTTATACGTTCTGCTATGAATCAAATCTAACCATTGAAGCTATATTTTCATGTATGTATACATTATATGTGAGACTTCGAAGGCACAGTCTGGTTTTGGTTGCGATTGTAACCTTTGTTGTTGCTTATGTAAAAGTTCAATAAACAAAAATCTTAATAAAAAAAAGGTAAGAAGTGCCGCTGTTGTGTATAATGTGGAAAACTAACCTTTATTCTCAATTGCCAGCATGCTCCCTTTTTAATTGTGGGCGTGTGAAGCCCACTAGTGTATTCTTCCGGGATTAAGGTACTGCTGGCTACCCAGCATGCACCTCCTGATCGTGCACATGTGCATGAAATACAAGGCCATCACAACATCGATTATCGCCTTGCATTGCATCATTTCCTGTTTGGAAATAAGGTAATATTAACAGGTGGTGATGCCCACTTACTCCTGGGAATGATGAAAATCATCTTCCAGGAGCCAAGGCTCTGGAGGAAATTATGTACCTCGCAACAGTGGTGTTAAACAGGACCAAGCCCAAAAAAATAAATGTCCAATGTGGTTTTAACTTGCTGTAATGAAGCGAATGGTGCCAACATGTATTTGGGTGGAACACTTTAAGGGCAAAGGAAACCTTTACAGGTGTCTCGAGTTTGTGGATTAGAGTGCGACACCATGAGTCTGCAAAATTTTATTTCTTTACAGTTTTCAAAATTTTCAGAAAATACTGAATTTTGTATTTTCACTAGCTGTAAGCCATATTCATTAAAATTAAAATAAATAAATGCTGGAAATACATCACTCTGTGTGTAATGAATCGAAATAATATATATTTCACTTTATGGATTGAATCACTGAAATATATTACCTTTTTAAGGATATTAAATAATTTTGAGATGCACCTGTATATATATATTTTTTGGAAATAGAATATGTTTGTACATATTAGCCATCATTCATAATAAATCAACATTTTTAATGACCATTCAATTGAATTATGGTACCCTGAAAATGTCAACTTTTTAGCTATATCTCTGTTTTTATATGTTCATGCTATAACTGGAGAGTTGACAAAAAAAAAAGTCACCATGGGACCCAACCACTGTAGCAAAGCAATGCGTTGCAAGGTCTCTCCCACAACATAAAACCTGTTCTTCTGTTCACAGCTAAAGACAACAAAAAAAAAAATGTTTTCCTCTTTTTTTTGCTTCAGATTGAGTGTAGAAGACCGCTCATATTTTTATCACTGAAGATTCACCCTATTTGTCCTGTTTACCATTTACACCAAGAGTGAAAGAAAATTCACCAGAATAAGAGAAAACAGAGAAAAAAAAAATCTTCCAATGGGGACAGCTCTGGTGACAACCAGAGATACCCTCACTTTGGAGGGATTTCCTCTCATATGCTCTTGGCGTATATGGGACAGGAAGTGAAGAAATATCTCCCCTATAGGGCACAGATGGCAAAGGCAAAAAAAAAAAAAAAAACAACCAACCAACATAGCCATCCCTTACTCTATCCGAAATGGAAAAGACGTTTTGCCTTTAATTCCACTTTAAAACGGTAACATTTTCTAATGAAAAATCCTAGATGCCATGGTGAGATCATGTTTGTTATCAGGCCACATTTTCTCTGTGTGCCAGATATTGGTTTCTTTTTGTATGCAAGTCATGAAAGAATATGCTTCACCTGGCACAGATCTTTTTTTATAAAAACCACAGCCACGACTGCACTGCAAGCATGAAAGAAAACAATTTTCAGCACACAAGGACAATATGACCTAGGCAATAATACTTACTGTCACTTGCTGGCATCCAGGCCTATTAATAGACTTCTAAAAGTACATTATTGAATACTATAACACTACAGAATTTAAGAAAAAAAAAGGTGGAAACAAAAACAAACTCAAAACATTTTTTAAAACTAGGATACATTTTTGAAAGCAGTATGTAACTAAAATAACATGTTTCTTTTACTACTACCGATATAAGCAGATTATACAAATCATTACGACAGGAAATGTTTTAAGACCTTGGACCGGCTTTACACAAGGACCAGTTAGAACAGTTCAATTCTGTTGGTGTTCATTGTACTTCTTACACAAGAGTGAAAATGAGGTCTCACGGAGTCACATTTCATTTGCTTCTATACAGGATTAGATTCTCACACATCACTAAGAATTTAGGCAGAATATAAAAGCAATGGTATCACAAAGGATCAAGCTAATTACGCATTTAAAGCAATTTCTACTTTTTCTTGCTTTAAATGATTATTACATTTCCATACAAGTCTGTCAACTAATTCTCAATGACCTCAGAAGTGTCTCAAACTGATGCCATTAACACAAGTCTGAAGGCTATTGACACAGGCCCAAAAAATGCTGAAATTCTGACCTGGCGCACTGAAGGATTCCCTGACAAAGCACTAAATGTGGATTTATAATAAGTTGGGAGCCATTAGTGTATGTCATACAGCAGGGGGTTTTACACACTGCCACGTGTGTAAAAAAAAAAAAAATCTGACATATTGTAGCTGTCCATAAGACATGCCCCTTTATCCTATCCTCACAAATTCAGGACCCTGATGGCTGGTAAATTTTTATCAAAGTTACTATACAGGGCACGGTCGTTACCATAGCCAAACTATATGCCCTCAATACTCATACTGTTGCCTCCCTCTCTAGCACTCTGAAGAAACTAGCAGAGTTCAAAGAGGGCCTTTTACTGCTAGGCGGGGATATTAATCTGCCACCTCCAGTTGGACATATATTTGGGGAAATCCTCTTTCCTTTAGAGCCCTGAAACACTTTAAAGTGGTTGTAAACCCTTTACAACCACTTTAACCTACAGGTAAGCCTAGAATAAGGCTTACCTGTAGGTGCTTGAAATATCTCCCAGACCTGCATGGTCTAGGAGATATTTGCAAATTGCTGTACGGGGATTTGTTCTGCGCATGCGTCAGAGTTAGAAAGGGCACGGTGTGCCGTTTCTAACTCAGGTCATGCCATGAGTGGAGGCTCCTGCGCCACTCACAGAGCCGAATTTCGTGAACGCTGGAAAGAAGAGGGGTGAAGAATGGCTGCTCTGCTCGTGAGAAAGACAGGGACATCGCGGGCTTCTCCTGCAGGTAAGTGTCACATAATGGGCTACCATGCGATGCATAGTAGCCCATTATGCTTTACCTTTGCAGGGAAACAAAGAGGAAGTAACACCCATCAGGGTTTACTTCCTCTTTAAGGACACTCTTGCAAACCCTCCACGTGGTTGATTTCTGGAGATCTAGGAATGCCAAGAATAAGGATTATAGTTACTACTCTGCTACCCATAAGTTGTATCCCCAACTAGATCTCCTGTACGTGGACCAGTATCACCTTTATAAATATCTGCGACGCTAGCATAGGACAAATCACTATATTTGATCATGCCCACTAGCCCTGCTTCTGGCACTCCCACGCTTACACCGCCAAGACTGGACTTGGAGGTTGAACGAATGCCTTTTGGATGAAAGCACTGTACTGGCAGACCTTACAATCGGCCATTAAAGCCTAGTACACATGATCGGTTCTTCCGGACAAAGCCTCAGACTTTTGTACGAAGGGCGTTTGCTGAGAACTTGTCTTGCATACCAACAGCACACAATTGTTGGCCAACAAACACGAATATAGTACATGATTTTTCAGCTCTTTAGCACCACCCTTTGGGCACCTTCTGCTAATGTTGCGTTTGGTGAGCATTGCTTCTAGCATGCGTGTTTTTACTTTAGACTTGTGTACACACGCTCGTAAAGTCCAACAACAGACCATTGTCCATTGAACATTTTAAAGCCTGCCATCCAACATTTGTCTGCGGAAAATGCACAATTGTTCGATGGAGCCTACAAACGGTCGGATTTCCCACCAACAGCCTGTCATCACACAATTACTGTCGGAAAATCTGATCGTGTGTATGAGGCTTTAAACATACTTTACTTTGAACACTTGTGATGAGGTATGTTTGGGAGGACCGCAAAGCAGTGATCCGTGGTGCACTTAACATGGTTCCAGGATAAAAAGGTAGAAACTTAAAGAGATCATTGACCCACTTACTGAAATACAGACATTGGAGTGCCGGCATAAACGCCTTCTCCAACCGTCTCAGATTGTTAAATTGTCTGAGCCAAGACTTGTCTTTCTGAATGGGAAGCTGGGAATAAGCCCCGCTACTGTGCCCATAGATTTTATGAACATGGCAATAAATGTGGCCGCCTACAATTACAGATTCTGAGAAAGAAACAAAACCTTTGCCATTTTCATAAATTGAAGGTAAGAGACAGATACATTTGGGATTCTGCACAAATGGCCAATGAATTTAGGCTTTACTATCAATCCCTATACAATCTCAAGCTCCCGCCAGACCCTCTACCCTCTATCCGAATGCCAACAATGAAATCTTATACAAAAATACCTGAAGGAGGTGGGACATCCGTGTCTTTCAGAAACGATAGTGGAGTAGCTGGAATGGCCCATAACTCCCTTAGAAATAGACACGGTTATCTAAGGCCTCTTTAAGGGAAGAGCCTGGGCCCAGACGGCTTTACCCATGCTTACTTGAAAAAAACAAGTGAACACGGATACAAACAGTTTGGTGATCAGGATGCAGGGTCTCCTCCCTACGGTCGTCCATCCTGATCAAATGGGTTTCATAATGGGCAGGGAAACCAGAGATGACATCAGAGCCCTTAAAGGGGTTGTAAAGAATTGATTTTATTTTTTTAAATAACAAACATGTCATACTTATCTCCACTGTGCAGTTCATTTTGCACAGAGTGGCCCCGATCCTGCTGTTCTGGGGTCCCACAGCGGCTGTCTCGGCTCCTCCCTGCTAAAGTTAACCCCCTCTGGGAAGCTCTTTCCTGAGGGGGTTAGCTTGCAGGCGCGCTCCCGTGTCATACAGTTGGCATCCATAGACATGTAGAGCTGGATACAATAAGTGTTTCAAATTAGCATTGTTGGGTCACCTTTTGCCTCTGGAAAACCTTGGACAAATGTATGGCAGTTTCCCTCATGGACACCTTGTGCCATAGGCAATTGAGTGACTTGAGTGCGGAAATTGCACTCCAAACTGAGATCTGTAGAAAGTCTAACGGCCCTTGAAACCATGTGCGTTTCAGATAGGAAACTACAGCACCTCTTATCACAAACCTATAGGTTACTCTTATCCTATCATTCCCAGACAACACCTTGTTATGTGCATGAATGGAAAGCGGAATTAGGACTGAACTTCACGCCCACTCAATTGCAAAATATCATGAAGCTATCCCGTGTCTCATCTATTAGCTCTAAGACCCAGGAGTCTTGTTACAAAAAAATGTTTCCAGCTGGTAAAAGACACCTTTAAAGTTGACTAAAATCTTTCAGAGTGTGGTCTCCAAGTGTGGAGAGGTTGCGCCCAGAAGGGCACATTTATAAAACTTTCGTGGCACTGCCCCAAAATCCAAGAATTTTGGAAGGATGCCTTTCCCTTTGATTAGGAAAACCACCCCTTAGGAAATACAATTATCCCCCCTTCACTGTCTCCTTCCATGCTACCCCCTCCTCCCTTAACTCGTACAAAAATAGCATTGCACCACAACTTTTGAACGCAGAAAAAAAACTCCTACCCAAAGCTTGGAAGTGGTCCCAGTGTCCCACACTGCAGGACTGGAAGCGGGAGGTGGAGGGCATCATTGAAGTAGAGAGGTGGGTTCTTACTGCCAAGTATAAACAGGAACAATTTCACAATATTTGGTCTGGGTGGATGTATTGTTCACAATAAACAACAGACCAAAATCAACCCCCATTACCTAGTTCCAGGTAATGGGAGTTTTTTCCAGGTACTGCTCTCCCCACTTAGTTTGCGACACCCTCTTAGATGCGCATGACTCCATGTGAAGCTTGCATCAAAAGCATCCACAGGGCGAAATACTAGGCTGCTTTGTCCACATTTAAAACAGTTTTATTCTTGCACATACTGTTGAAGAAGCAGAGAAACAAAAAACGCGTATAGCATGGTCATGTCCTCACTCTTATACAGCTCCTTCAACTCCAAGGACAATGATTGTCAATTCATTTCACAAAATGTATTGGTTATGGAGATTCACTTCTGCAATCCTCTTGTAGCTAGCCGTAATGCAACATTGGGAGGATTATGACATTAATGTTATATTCCGTTTACATGTATGTATCCGAGAGACTCCATTGCCTCCGAGTGTCTCTTAGGCCTTTTTGCTCCAACCAGGTCTCATTTTCTTGTACCTTTTTATGATTGTACCCTATTCATTTTTCTTGTATTTTTCTTTGTATATTTTTCTATGTACTTGCAAAATTGGTAATAAAAAGATTATACAAAAAAAAAAAAAAAAATCTGACATGCTGACTGTCAGCCCTCAGTTGGCAGTGATCCGGCAAGCCACACAGCTGCTGGATTGCCTTCACCAATCCCTGGTAGTTCCATCTGTTATTGTTATGTGCAATAGGTTCACGAAGAGCGGTGTGTGTAGCAGCCATTTTGTTCATGTTCAGCCACTACATTTTATTTGTCAATAGCTTTAAAAAACAGAGATCCAGCATCTCTAATTCCCTTTGCACCCCCCAATAAAGGGTCACTTTATACAATATGCAAACTGTTAACGGAGGCCGGGACCTTATTAATCTATTGATCAGACACAAACCTTTTCATCAGCCAATCCACAATGCAAGTCTAGAAACGTTGGACATTAATCTGCATATTAGCAGGCTGTACCCAGTAGGTACTCAGAGAAAGGAGTACCTATAGAAAACTGTCTCTGGGACATAGTCATAACCATAGTGACATCCCAGAAACCACTTCACAGATGCTTAAAGGGGTTGTAAAGGTTCATGTTTTTCACCTTAATGCATCCTATGTGTAGCGCCCCCTTACTTTTCAGTATGGGCGCTACGCTAGAGTAAGTTGGAATGGGAGGATTAGTTTACTCCCATTCACAGGTTTATGAAAATTTAGGCTGTTGCCAATTTTCAGAATTTGTCCTGTGGGTCAGTCTGCGCTCCGGGGGTGCGTTATCACCCCCGGGCGGCAGCTAGCGCTAGAGGGGTTCTGACAGACCCACCTTCTCTCAGCAGCCAATTAGAGGAGTTCTTCCCACGTTGAGCATGCTGGGAGGGGGATATATCTGGGCAACAGCCTTTTGGCCGTTCTGTTCTATGCGGGGCACGAGTTCCAGGTGCGGTACCCACGTTCAGGGTGCGCGCAACCATGGGCCCGCCACCGTGGCCTACTTTACTGGGGTCACGCACCATGCAGAGGCTTATCCCAACCAGGAGAGGGGCCCCAGCGACTGGCTGGGTCCCAGCCTTCTACTGAGAGGATCCTAAGCCGGGAGCTGTGCGATGGGGGATTGGCTCGGGAGAACCTAGAACCAGAGGTTGTCCAGGAGGCCTAGACGAACCATCGGGGATCCGGTCACCACACTGTATGACAGGTATGCTTAAGCTTTCAGTGGGTGACACTATCTGAACTGACTGGGAGGATTCATTTAACCTAATTTCACAAATCTCAAGATGTCGAGCCTGTGGCAGAGGCCTGTTCCTCCCAGTGATTCTTAAGTGGCGCTCTGGCTGCCAGGCCTGTGATAGACGCCTGTCTGGGGGCACTTTACCCACCCTGATTATGGTGGCGACGAATTGTGTTACATTATGGCTGAGAGCAGGCTTGCTCTCTTTCATATCCAAGGCCTGATAGTAAAGTTTCTCTATGCTCATCAACTTTTCTCTCTTGTCTGTCATGTTGATGTTGGCCATGTTGGGCCTTGGAATAAAGCATTGAAAACTCAATTGACGTCTCGACACTTGCTCTTTATTCACACTCACAGCTATTACCCCTAGACCAAGTCAAGAAGGTAACTTAAATAGGCTGATCCCAAACGAAACAGCGGCTCCTTCGGGGGTGAGCGCTACATATGCATTAAAGGTGAAAAAACATCCGACGATTACAGGCCCCCCAGTTTACTTACCTGAGCACTCGAAAGTCCCGCATCGAGAACACGCTTGATCTCAGCCCGGTCTTTTCGGCTCTTCATTGAATAGGTTGAAAATAGCGCAACCATTGGCTTGTGCTACCGTCAATCAACTCCAATGACACGAGAGCCAGGGGGAAGGGCCGAGTCCTGTAGTCAGCGGCAATGGACACTGGATACAAGACTCGGGAGCGCGCCCACAAGGCAACCCTATTGGGAGAGCACTTCCCAGGGGGTTATCAGAAGCGGGGAGGAGCAAAGACAGCCGTCGAGGGACCCCAGAAGATGTGGATCAAGGCCACTCTGTGCAAAACGAGCTGCACAGTGGAGGCAAGTATAGCATGTTTGTGATTTAAAAAAAAAAATAACAATCACTTTAAATGGCCAGATGGCCCTTTTATTTCTGTTTTACGGTCACAATTTCTTTGTGCCATCCTTTTTCTGTAAATATTTTATTTGCACAATTTGACCTTTTCATTATAAAACCTTATTTGTCTCTAAATGATTTTAAACTTAAAAAACCCGTCTCTTGAAGAGCGCTACTGTATATTATAAATCCTCTGCACATACCTGTCTGTGGTGACAGTGTGTGTTACAGACATTTATTTTAAAAGCATAGTTGGTATTTCTAATATTGTGATGGGTTGATAGGCCCAAAGCTATCGCGTGTGAGTTTAAAGGGTTAATTTCTTAATAAACTTAACCCAGCAACAATCACTCAAAGGCTGCTTGTACCTAGATTGAGGTCCCGCAAGCTGGAAAATTTTTGTGCAGGGTGCAGCCGAGAGTGGCATTGTTACATAAGTGACAGGGTGGTGTTAGATTGGCCAGTCCTTTGTCACGAGTTGGTGAAAAGGGCAGGGATCCGATAGTCACTTTCGTCACACCATCCTCCCTTCAATGTTTCCTGGGTTCCGCTGTCTTTCCTCGGGGCCCGAAAGCCCCATGGTTGGTGCTGCCAGGTAGAGAGGGAGACCAGCGAATATCCATTCACTGATCTACCCTAGCGAATGAACACAGAAGCAATGTGCATTCAACCACATCTGGGTTCAGGTGAGCTGAAGTAGCTTCAGCTTGGTCCAAACAAATTAGTTAAAGGGACAGTAAACATGGAGATCAGCTTAAGCCCTTGATGAGTGGGTGCAGCCCCATTGCAAGTGAGCATTTTCAGATTTTCTGGAGTTAAGCTTTAAGCAATTTAAAGTGATTGTAAAGCCAAGTTTAGTATTAGTAAAGTATTGCACAGGCACTCATGTAGGTGTGCTCCCAAGCCAGGCCGTTTGCATTAATTAACACAGCATGGCTTAGACCAGTGGTCTCAAAGTACCGGCCCGCGGGCCATTTGTGGCCCGCGGACCAGTTATAAATGGCCCCCATGCAGGGCGGAAGTGGGGGGAGCAAAGAGGAAAAAAAAACTTTTTTTTTTTTTAACTGGCGCCATCTGGTGGTGAGCCCTTGGTATTACAAGTTATTACCACCAGATGTGAGCTGGCGCCATCTGGTGGTGGCAGTTGGTATTACAAGTTAAGCATTACAAGTTAAACAGCAATTCTAATGTTGTTTTTCACTATTTTCACTGCCATCTTCTTCCCTCTAATTAGAACCCCCAAACATTATATATATTTTTTATCCTAACACCCTAGAGAATAAAATGGCGATCGTTGCAATACTTTCTGTTACGCCGTATTTGCGCAGCGGTCTTACAAGCATACTTTTTTGGGAAAAAATTACACTTTTTTTAATTAAAAAAATAAGACAACAGTAAAGTTATCCCCATTTTTTGTAATATTATGAAAGATAATGTTACGCCGAGTAAATTCATACCCAACATGTCACGCTTCAAAATTGCGTCCGCTTGTGGAATGCCGACAAACTTTTTTACCCTTTAAAATCTTCATAGGCGACGTTTAAAAAAAATCTACAGGTTGCATGTTTTAAGTTACAGAGGAGGTCTAGTGCTGGAATTATTGCTCTCGCTCTACCAATCACGGCGATACCTCACATGTGTGGTTTGAACACCGTTTACATATGTGGGCGCTGCTCGCGTATGTGTTCGCTTCTGCGCGCAAGCTGGTCGGGACGGGGTGCGTTTTCTGGCTCCTAACTTTTTTAGCTGACTCCTAGATTCCAAGCAAATTTGTCAAACCCTGACTTACACCAGTGCTGGTGGTAATAATGCGCTCACTGACACCAGTGCTGGGGGTTAATAATGTGTTCGCTGACACCAGTACTGTTTTTGAAGTTTGAAAGTTTGCATGCGGCCCCCCATGGCATATGAAAACCTGTCTTGTGGCCCTCAGGTAATTTGAGTTTGAGACCCCTGGCTTAGACCCACACACTTTGCACTAAATTTTACTGCTCCCACTTCTCTCAGTAAGTCTGTGAATGCAGGAAGAAAGCAGGATGGGACAGTGGAAGTTTTTTTACCTTAAAGTGGTTGCAAAGACACCTTCTGTGTGCAGCAGCCCCCTCATACTTATCCGAGTTCCATCTCGATCCAGCACGAGACACTCGGCTGTCTGATTGGTTGATACACAGCAGCGGGAGCCATTGGCTCCAGCTACTGTCAAAAGTCAGTAAGCCAAATAAGAGAGAGAGAGGGGAGGGGGGGCCGAGCCAATGCTCCGTGTCTGAATGGACACACAGAGCAGTGGCTCGGCCTGGGTGCCCCCATAGCAAGCTTCTAGCTGTGGGGGCACTCAGCAGAAGAGAGGGGCCAGGAGAGATGGCAAGGGATCCGAGAAGGAAGATCTGGGCTGCTCTGTACAAAACCACTGCACAGAGCACGTTGCTCTGCTACTCTCCCTGCTGCTTCAAAACTATCTGGCCTTTATATCATCCCCATTGTTGGATAAAAAGCTGTATCCTAGTGTCTGTGCTTTATTATCGATTTCTACCTGTCTTAAGAGCATCTCTCAGCGATCACGTGACTTTCGATTCTCTCCTCCCCAGCTGATGTCAGCAGGGAAATCTCGGACCACACTATCAGATGGGGAGAGCAGAGAGCCTGGAGTCATGTGATTGCTGGGAGACGCTGTTAAAACAGATAGAAACCAGCTTTTTTTTTATAAAGCACAGGCACTAGGATACAGCTTTTTATCTGACAAAGTGGATGATATAAAGATGAGAAATGTAATTAAAACTCTGAAAGTCATACAATGAAGACTGGAAGGAATAGGAGTCAAATGTTCTTTTGTGGTGGGTATAAGGCACATCTTACTGAAACATATGTGTTATTGCCTGGCCTAAAATCGGAAAGGGAACAGGTCAACACACCCATACACAGGAGAATGAGACAGTAAATACATTTTCTGTTGTGAAGGTTGGTCATAATGCATATAAAAAAAAAAAACTATAACATAAAACTTGGGAGGTGTATGCAAGTGTAAATTGAGAAATACAGATGAGCAGAGAAAAAGACTACTTTAAAGCTCTGGTATGTCAGAGAACTAGAACACAGACCAAATAAGACTATAGTAGGTCAATGACATCAAGAGTATCTGCGCCCCTGTACGTCGGGGGTTGTGGCATCCCCTCCCACAGATCACTGGAATGTCAAATGACTTACAGGTTCAAGAGTCACACCCATTCAGAATAATCACAAGCTCATCCCTAGTTTTCACACCTGCCGTGGCCATTCTCTTTCCCATTTTATATTACACAAATTGCAACAAAAGTGTATATAAATACTCACATAGATTTCACTGTGATCAAAGCGTTTTTTGAGATTGTCGATAAAAGCTTCTTCAGTGAGAGGCTCTAAAAGCACCATATCCCCCACACCTATCATGTTGTCAAGAAGTGACGTTTTGCCCTCCATTTTGGTCATGGTACCCTAGAAGAAAAACAAACAAAGTCAAAATAAATTACTAGGACTTACTGCAGTAAACAAAGTTATTAACAATGATATATTTTATCAACTTTTTTTATTGTATATTATACTGGGCAACCTGAAAAAGATAAAATGTACAATTAGCAAGAAACGTCTGGTTGGCCGCACATCTAGTTAAAATCATCTTTATTAGCACATATCCATAAATGCAACTCCAAATCACAAAAATGGGGAAACAGCATCACCAGCTAATGTGTTTTGCACCCCCTTAGCGCTTGATCATAGCTCACAGATATATTGTGTACAATTGCAATGCAAGTCATCTTGTAATTGAAGGTTATTAAAAATTACCTTTACTTGTCATTCTGAAGCCGCTGTAGTTTTCTATAAAGTAGGGCTGTTACTGATTAAAATTTTCGATGTTCGATTAATTATAAACGCACGTAGATTTTTCGGATCACGACCATATATATATAGTCTCCACTAATATCCACAGACATCTCCCCCACTGTAATATCCACAAACACCTCCCCCACTGTAATATCCACAAACACCTCCCCCACTGTAATATCCACAGACACCTCCCCCACTGTAATATCCACAGACACCTCCCCCCCTGTAATATCCACAAACACCTCCCCCCCTGTAACATCCACAGACATCACCCACACTGTAATATCCACAAACACCTCCCCCACTGTAATATCCACAAACACCTCCCCCACTGTAATATCCACAGACATCTCCCCCACTGTAATATCTACAGACATCTCCCCCCCCCCTGTAATATCCACAGACATCACCCACACTGTAATATGGTCCACATCTCCCCCTCTGTATATGAAGATTAGTGCTTGCTTAGTCTTACCAGAGAAGCCAGCCAAACACGAGCAGTTGAGGCCGGATGAGGACGTCAGCGCGCCGCTCAAGGCTCACCTAGGCCGCCGCCGGGTGGACCAAGATGGCCGCCGCTCTGGGAGCTAGGCCGAAGCTGTGGTCTTTCCTATGGCCAAGGCAGCAGCAGAGCTCTGCGGATCATGTGGTGTGCCAATCCGCATATGGTGATCCATTGCACCACTAGTACTGATCAAAACAATTTTGATCGATCAAATTTTTTTACAATTAATCAAGGAATTAATCGTTAATTTCAACAGCCCTACTATAAAGGCAAAGCGATATGGCTACATGGAGTTGTTCTGTACACAGAATGTGTACTGACCACTCCCCAGAAACAAAATTTTCTGCTTGTGCGATTGGCTCACCAATTTCCCAAGAAGTTTGCCTAAGATACAAGTCAGGTTTCAGGCATCCCCTGCAACAATTGGCAAGATATTTCCAATAGGAACACGTCTAAAGGGATGGAGGCCCAGCAGCTTTTCTCGGTGCCACAGCTGCCACAGCAGAAAAACAAAAGGTAGGAATCTGCAAAGGTTGTTATATTCCTTGCAATGTGAATAGATCATCCAGTGAAAATGTTTTTTTCTCAACATAAGTGGAGTTACCCTTTAGCTGGTGATGCTGTTCCATCATATTTGTGATTTGGAGTTGCTTTAATGTATATGTTTTAAAAAAGATTATTTTAGCTGGGTGTGCAGCCAACCAGACCTTTCTTCCTACATAGAATCTGTGATGGACAGGGTCTGCACCTGGAAGTCTGTCATGGAGGTGGAGCAGGAACCTTGAGCAGTGTTTGCTTCTAAAATAAATGTACATTTTACTAAAACTATCACCGACATCACTAATTTATATATATATATATTATAATTATATTATATACACACACACACACACACACACACACACACACATATATATATATATATATATATATATATATATATATATATATATACACACACACACACACGTTATAAATATCTGACAAATAATAAATTTAATATATTTTGTATATTACCAACTTTTTTTTAAGGGCATGCCCAGAATTTTTTTTTATTTTTTTTAGAGTGGGGAAAGGTTAGACCCTCTGTTGGATTTTATTACCATCTTTGTCCCCACTTAAGAGAAATTTTCTTAATTGTACACAAGCAGAAAAAAATAAACTTGCAGTGGTTTTAATACTTCCCCAGACTATAAAAACAGTAAGTTGCATGCAGTTACTTGTGCATGTAGCACCTTTCTAAAAACAGCCTGTATTTGTTTATTGTTACAATATATCTTCATTGCATCTCTGATGAATTGCTAGTTTGTCATATGTCCCTGAGCAGAGACTGCACATGTCATTTATGTAGTGTATTTAGGTTTTGTGCTGGACCAAGCCTGACTAAACTCGTGAGCCCCTAATTTAAATATGACCCGCCCCTTCCTGTCAAGGCCACACTCCTTTCTGTTTAAGACCGCCCTGACATTTTCGAGTTGTGACACTAGTTCTGAGGGCCTGCGGGGGGAAATGGATTCCCTTCATTTGGATAGATTTCCTCTCACTTCCTGTTTGGCCTATGGGGCAGGAAGTGAAGGGAAACCTCTGCAATGGGACAGGGATGGTAAAAAATGTACAATGTACACCCCTAAGGATCTGGGTGGTTTGGGGGTGCCGAATTCCATAAATACTACATTGCTGCACAGCTGGCCCAATTACAGTGCCTTGCGAAAGTATTCGGCCCCCTTGAACTTTGCGACCATTTGCAACATTTCAGGCTTCAAACAAAGATATAAAACTGTAATTTTTTTTTGAAGAATCAACAAGTGGGACACAATCATGAAGTGGAACGAAATTTATTGGATATTTCAAACTTTAATAAATAAAAAAAACTGAAAAATTGGGCGTGCAAAATTATTCAGCCCCTTTACTTTCAGTGCAGCAAACTCTCTCCAGAAGTTCAGTGAGGATCTCTGAATGATCCAATGTTGACCTAAATGACTAATGATGATAAATAGAATCCACCTGTGTGTAATCAAGTCTCCGTATAAATGCACCTGCACTGTGATAGTCTCAGAGGTCCGTTTAAAAGGGCAGAGAGCATCATGAAGTACAAGGAACACACCAGGCAGGTCAGAAATATTGTTGTGGGGAAGTTTAAAGCCGGATTTGGATACAAAAAGATTTCCCAAGCTTTAAACATCCCAAGGAGCACTGTGCAAGCGATAATATTGAAAACGGAAGGAGTATCAGACCACTGCAAATCTACGAAGACCTGGCCGTCCCTCTAAACTTTCAGCTCATACAAGGAGAAGACTGATCAGAGATGCAGTCAAGAGGCCCATGATCACTCTGGATGAACTGCAGAGATCTACAGCTGAGGTGGGAGACTCTGTCCATAGGACAACAATCAGTCGTATACTGCACAAATCTGGCCTTTATGGAAGAGTGGCAAGAAGAAAGCCATTTCTTAAAGATATCCATAAAAAGTGTCGTTTAAAGTTTGCCACAAGCCACCTGGGAGACACACCAAACATGTGGAAGAAGGTGCTCTGGTCAGATGAAACCAAAATCGACCTTTTTGGCAACAATGCAAAACGTTATGTTTGGCGTAAAAGCAACACAGCTCATCACCCTGAACACACCATCCCCACTGTCAAACATTGTGGTGGCAGCATCATGGTTTGGGCCTGCTTTTCTTCAGCAGGGACGGGGAAGATGGTTAAAATTGATGAGAAGATGGATGGAGCCAAATACAGGACCATTCTGGAAGAAAATCTGAGGGAGTCTGCAAAAGACCTGAGACTGGGACGGAGATTTGTCTTCCAACAAGACAATGAACCAAGACATAAAGCAAAATCTAAAATGGAATGTTTCACAAATAAACATATCCAGGTGTTAGAATGGCCAAGTCAAAGTCCAGACCTGAATCCAATCGAGAATCTGTGGAAAGGACTGAAAACTGCTGTTCACAAACGCTCTCTATCCAACCTCACTGAGCTCGAGCTGTTTTGCAAGGAGGAATGGGAAAAAATTTCAGTCTCTCGATGTGCAAAACTGATAGAGACATACCCCAAGCGACTTACAGCTGTAATCGCAGCAAAAGGTGGCGCTACAAAGTATTAACTTAAGGGGGCTGAATAATTTTGCACACCCAATTTTTCAGTTTTTTATTTGTTAAAAAAAGTTTGAAATGTCCAATAAATTTCGTTCCACTTCATGATTGTGTCCTACTTGTTGATTCTTCAAAAAAAATTACAGTTTTATATCTTTATGTTTGAAGCCTGAAATGTGGCAAAAGGTCGCAAAGTTCAAGGGGGCTGAATACTTTCGCAAGGCACTGTATGCCAACTTCATAGTCTGCATTATTGCCCTGACTGGGTCCCACTGGAGGCCCAGGCTTTCTCACCACTGGACCCTCCCAAGACACCACAAAGCTATTTTATGCCCCACACTCTCCCACTCATTACACACATGGGACACAAGTTGCAGAAGATGGCCCCCTACGCTCTGCACACCCCCCAGTGGCTCCTGTGTTCAGCAATCCCCTGCCCCCCCCCCTCCCAGTATACATCCTGACAGATTTGTATGTGGGGTGAACAAGGGATTATACTGTATAGATGACCATCCCATGGAGAACTTCCACTTACAACAAATTATGCACCTTAATTTATTACAAAAAGGTGGCTCTGATCTAACAGTACGCACCATGTTTGAAAACGGGTGCGTGCAGGATGCAGCTCTCCGGGGGGGCATGGGAGAGGGACATGGACATAGCCCCTGAGGCGGAGGACTCACGCAAATGGAGTTCACAAATCCACAAAGGTATACTTTAATGTTGCCCTGATTGAGGCAGGATACAAAATACATGCTAGATGATACTTGGTGCCAGAGCGCCTGCCCAAAATCTATCCAGGAGCTTCCTGCTTCAGGGGTTCACTCATTTATATTTTCGCTCACAATAGTTTATAGTCAAGGATGCTAGGGTCGCCCTACTGAAATAACCAGTGAAAAATGTACCTCGACATATTCAGACACTGATTCATTTTATGTTCCTAGCTGCAAAAATTGCCATTGCCACAGCATGGAAAAGCCCCATAGACACAGCAATGATGAAATGCAAACCGATGTGGATCATGTTGAACAAAGCAATAGTGGGTGCTCCACGCGACAAAATACTTTTCATAAAATATGCCCCCCCTGGCTTGACTACTTGCAGGTGCCCAATACATAGAAAAATCTATCTGGGAACCTCCTGTCGGTCGACTAGAAAAATTTCTCTTTCTCCTTATTCTGTTTTCTTTTTCACTTTTCCCCTCACTGTTCTTTGCCAATCTTGGCATCATATGCTTATAGCCCTTTTTTGTAACCCAGACTCTCCTGGGTATATTTTGGGAAATATGACCCTTCATATGGTATAGGAAAGTCCCTTAATTATCGCACAATAAGAGTAAGGCTTCATTCACACGAGGCGGACTTGGCCGCTACGGAGTCCGCCAGCTCAGCGGGAGATCTCTCTGCTGAGCTGGCAGATGACAGGTCCCTCTCTGCTCACCGAGTGGTGGGGAGCTTGTCGAGCGCCGCTGTCTCCTATGGAGAGATCTGATGAAAACAGACAGCATGTCCGTTTTCATCTGATCTCACCCGATCCGATATGGACGGATGACAACGTATTGCCATACGTTTGGTTTAGCAGATGGGATCAGGTCGGATGTCAGTGGACATGTCACAGCTGACACCAGACGCTCCATAGGCTTGCATGGAGCGGCTGTTCAGGTCTGCCGACAAAACAGACAGGTGGACCTGAACAGTCCGACCATGTAAAAGGAGCCTACGAGGCATTATTATCAATACCATTTCATTGTGATTAAGTTATAATAATGCTAGCTTCCAAGTCCATGATCTTTTGTGTGCATGTAGATATGTATGTAGATATAGATGGATATTTCATCAGGGGTTAACCGGATGGTAACACTTTTGCATTTAGGTTTTTCAAACGCTCTAGTAGTCTATAACAAGTTGATGTCTGCCTTAAACACAAAAGTTCATGTAAGTTAGAGGGCCCACGGCACACCTTACCCATGTGCTATGGTCCTCATCGGTTTCTACCAGGCCTTGTATTTGTAGGTTTCCCCGTTACATGCTTGAAGCAGACGAGGATTGTGCGTTGATCCTTTTTACTTTTTTTTTCAAAAAACAATAAAAAACGATTGAAAAACAGAAAATATACAGTAAAAACCTATATACGCTAGGCTTCATCTGGGTCAAACTGCCCAATTCTGAACACGATTTACAGTCATTATAGCATATGATGACTGTATTTTCCATTTGCATTGTAGAAACTTTGCATTGCACGTGCCATTTGCATTCCAGCTGCCTGTTATCCTCTGTTTGTTAACCTTTCTTCAGTTTTATTTTAGATCCCAAGAACTAAACCTAGGCTCGACAATGCCACACCGAGGCCTTGTGTATTCAATGGTTATTTTTGCATTGGATGCCAGAAGAATCAGGTAGGAACTTTACACATATATTCATCAAACCTTTAGTTGCTTTCTCCCCCTCTGCCATCCTGTAGGACAAGCTTCCCCAATTTGACGGGGATGGCCTCATCAGATCTGAGGCTAACCTTAGTGCCCCAGGAGAGGAATGTAGAACCGCTGGTCAGCCACCATTGGCCCCACTTCCCATTTGCAGGCTGTGTATTTAAACACAAAGACCAGCTACCGTGATCGATTCATGGCTATGACCCCTCGTCTTAGATGGAAGCTCTCTCCCCCCCGGTCATGCAGTTTCTCTTTGGAGGATGTTTCTTCTGTTCTTTAGAATTAGAGTCATAGCCCAAAATTGCATTATACCGGTTCCTTAGCGACCAATGATGTATGTCACTAATGTTATGTACAGGTATTCTTCTATACTGTATTGTATAGTTTTATATCTGTATGGTTTACAACCTTAATAAAACCGACTGGAAAAGAAAAAGTGCAATTATAGATAAGAGTATGCTGTGTGTTACATTCAGGGCCCATCCGCCCTATAGGCTCACTATGCAAGCCGCTTAGGGCCCCGCAAAGCTGCGGAGGGCCCCCCAAATTACTAGAGGCCCCGCCTGGGGAGAAGTAATTTCCGGGCCCTTTTTGGCAACTCGCTGGCTGCATGGGAAAAGAGGCAAGAAGTTAGCACCCCCCGCTTCTCACTTTAATGCAAGATGTCATTTCCGACAGCAGAACACCCCCTCCCCCGCTTCTCAACTTTAATCTTTGTGACACGTCACTGTGGGCAGCCCCCCCCCTCCGCTTCTTAACTTTAATGTGACATGTCATTTTGCTTAGGGCCCCACGCAGGTCAGGATCGGCACAGGTTACATTAATTTTCCAATAGCAAGCATTTATAGTTAGGTGGGTGCCGATCTAATCAGTGTATAGTTTGGTCAGAGTAAAATTTGGTATATGTAGTTATAAATTGTGATACTCTTTCATTTTCCTATAAAAAAACTTACAGTATTTGCTATGAAAATCAACACGCCAACAGTATTTAGCATAGGTATGATGCGAAATACTAAAGCTATTTATTGGTGCATTATTCTTGCATGGTTTCCAGTTTTCATTTTTAGAGTTTTAGGCATTCCTGCACATCAACCTTTTCTCCTCTTTCCAAACTTAAAGGTAAGCCACAAGGTTTATAGATGTCCTACCCAATAACCTTAACTTTCCCACCTAGTAAATGCATCAAGACATTTAGCCTACGATATGTAACCTGACCAACAACCAATCCCAGAAATAATTTCTAGCCGTATAAAAAATTATAGTGGTAGGGTTAGACCAAGCAATGGATGGTGTGGACATGCACACATGCAGTGGATTGGGCTTAGATAAACAAGAACAAACGTCATGCTTTTCACAAAAATCATGGAAAATTTACCAAGAGTTCTAGACCTGTATTACCAAGTCTTCCAGCCAGCCTGAATGCTACCCTATATATGTGTCTCAAAAATTACTTCTTTACAGCCCAGGTATAGCTTTTGTTTACTTTTAGATTTTTGCTGAATTCAGCAGGTAATATATTCTTATATCAATTGTAATATATCTGCTGTCACTTCTTCGACATCTAGAAATGTTGTTTTTGTATGTATACACGCCTTTCCCAGTGCTCCTTACTGTATAGACCAGTCATATGTAGGGGCAGTGACATTTGTTTTTTGTATCTAGAATTGTTGCTTTAATTTCCCCCAATTTATGAGATAAATTTTAACTCTGTTTTTCATACACCAGTCAGGGAACAGTGCAACTTGAATCTTTTATTCAGATATAAGATTTGACGATATTACATCCCATGGAAAATGGCATTAAGCCAAAAATTGTTTCTGATTTTGGGAAACTGCAATTTCTTACATTCCACAGAAAATGTTGCCTTATTGTACCAACTTGTACTAGGTCAGTGAAGATATGTGGCGCTCTGAGTTTTTATCACACATGGAATATAGAGTGTGTGTGTGTGTGTGTGTGTATATATATATATATATATATATATATATATACACACACACACATATATATACACACACACACACACACACACTTACACACCCACCTCAAAAAGTGTGTGTAATTAAATAAATTATATATATATATATATATATATATATATATATATATATATATATATATATATTTATTTATTTAATTACACACACACTTTTTGAGCTGTGTGTGTTGAAAATATATATATATATATAATTTTCAACACACACAGCTCAAAAAATGTGTGTAATTAAATATATATATATATATATATAATATATTTATTTAATTACACACACTTTTTGAGCTGTGTGTGTTGAAAATATATATATATATATATATATATATATATATATATATATATATACACACACACACACACACACAGCTCAAAAAAATTAAAGAAACACTTTGAAAACAAATCAGATCTCAATGGGGAACAATATCATGCAGGATATCTATATGGATATGGACTGGGTAATGTGTTAGGAATGAAAGGATGAAACATCATTTGATGGAAACGGAAATGATAAACCTACAGTGGGCTGAATGCAAAGACACCCTGACAATACGCATCTTTTCTGACTGTTTTTCACTTTGCCTTTTGCTAGGGTCAGTGTCACTACTGGTAGCATGAGGTGATACCTGCACCCTATAGAAGGTTGCACAGGCAAGTTCAACTCCTCCAGGATGGCACATCAATACGTGCCATTGCCAGAAGGTTTGCTGTGTCTCCCAGCACAGTCTCAAGAGCATGGAGGAGATTCCAGGAGACGGGCAGTTACTCTAGGAGAGTTGGACAGAGTCGTAGAAGGTCCTTAACCCATGAGCAGGACCGGTATCTGCTCCTTTGTGCAAGGAGGAACAGGATGAGCACTGCCAGAGCCCTACAAAATGACCTCCAGCAGGCCACTGGTGTGAATGTATCTGATCAATCAGAAAGACTTCATGAGGGTGGCCTGAGGGCCCAACATCCTATAGTGGGGCCCATGTGCTCACCCTGAGCACATGTGACAGACGTGAAAGGGTCTGGAGAAGCTGTAGAGAATGTTATGCTGCCTGTAATATCATTTAGCATGACTGGTTTGGTGGTGGGTCAGTGATGATCTGGGGAGACAAATCCATGGAGACATGCAGACCTCTACAGGCTAGACAATGTCATCCCGACTGCCATTAGGTATCGGGATGAAATCCTTGGACCGATTGTCAGACCCTTCGCTGGTGCAGAGGGTTCTGGGTTCCTCCTGGTGCAGGACAATGCCCAGCCTCATGTAGCGAGTATGCCGCCAGTTCCTGGAGGATGAAGGAATGGATACCACTGAACGCTCGTCTGACCTAAATCCATTAGAACACCTCTGGGACATTATGTTTTTGTACACCCGACGCCTCCAGGTTGCACCTCAGTCTGTTCAGGAGCTCAGTGATGACCTGGTCCAGATCTGGGAGGAAATACCCCAGGACACCAATTGTCGTCTCATTAGGAGCATGCCGCAACATTGTCAGGCATGCATAAGAGCATGCGTGGCCATACAAACTACTAAGTACCAATTTGATTAGTTGCAATAAAATTTCAGCAAAATGAACTAGCCTGCTGCATAATTTTTTCACTTTGATTTTCAGGGTGTCTTTGAATTCAGCCCTCTGTAGGATGTGTATGCGCTATTTACATGAAACTTTCACCACATGTCGATAACAACCCATGCGATTCATACATACAAAGAAAACACAGTTCAGAAATTAGGTTATGTGCAATACAATGGAATGAAACAGGGAAAGAGTATTGAAATCCACCCACATGTTTTTTTTTTTTATCCAGAAAAAAGTTTAATGAAGAACAAAGTAAAAAACAAAAACATTCAAAGCTATATAGACAATCCGATACACATCCAAACAAAATGAACCATACTACTGCACATCCCGCACATACATCACAAATCATTCCCGGCTCTGCGCCGCACCCACCCCCTACCGTGATGAGCTGCCAGATCCCCCATATGCCACCCACATCATGTTGATTTCAAATATATATATTTGTTTGACAATTTAAAACATTTTATTGATATCTCTTTTTACTCCGTATTGCAAAGGCTTTTTTTGTTATGAACACGTGACCAGCAGCAGAGGACTAGAAGCTCCTCCTTATGTTTCACTGCAGACAAGCTAAGAAAGATCTGGGTCATGTGACAGCTGTAGATCGATAAAACTATTTTTTTTATTAAAATGATTACAGCGCTATCATCCATATACAGAAAAATAAGTGATAATGTAAATTAAACAGCATGCCGTTCGTATCGCTTTAAGTTCCAAAAAAAATAAATAAAACGAATGCCGAATGTTTATTTTTATCAGGCCCATGATTATCTCTATTCAAATTGTCTCCTGCTTTTTAAACACCTCAATACTGAATACTGATCACTTTGGGTGTCTGTTATCCTTCATTCAGGAGGCGTGTTTGGACACCTATATGGGCACTTTTTTGGATTTATTATCCAGTTTTATTTATAAGACATTAGTGCGGCAATCTTTTGTTTTACAAAAAATGTTCTGTTGTGCGATTGCCAGCTGCTTTTTTTTTTTTGTGATTATTTTTCATCTGTGCAGTTACTACATTTTCTTTTCTTTTCTTTACAGAGTACTAAACTGTTACTCATATTTTAAACCGTACCATATTGCATTTATTTTTTCCATGCTTTTAATATGTTATAATAAAGCATTGTAAATTGTACCCTAGTTTGAGGAGCTGTGGTTTTAAAACCCCTCAACTGCTATCCCCTTTAGCTGCAGCGACAAGGGGTGTACACATGCTGTGGCTGTAATGCTTTGCAGCTGTGGCAGGAATAACACCCCCTGTACTGATCGTGACCCATTCAAGTGAAGAGGGCTGCTTGGTAAAGCAATAATGCAGCCAACTAGTGCTCAAACACCACATGTAATTGAACTTTAGTAATCAACAAAAAGTAAAAAGTGTGGAAAATGAAGCCTAGAAAAAATAGAAAACATCCATTTTTGTGATCCCAAGGCCGTGATGGAATCAAGAGACTCCAAGAATGCCAGATGACACCCTTCACTCTCATGCTCTACTGGTCGACCCCCTAATAAGAGTGGTCAATGTGCATGCTTATTACAAAGCCAATCCGGCAGGCAGGGAGGTCCCTCTCAGAATGGCCACCAAAACAGCTCCAGCAACCAGGCAGCGGCAATGAAGGCTTACACACCCATTCCAGAACGGCACCCCCTTTTTCTGCCCACAGGATGGGACAACTGTCTCAGAAGGGATGTATGTCTTTTAAAGAAGAACTTCGTTAAAATTTGTAACTTCACTGGTTAGGGTGTCCTTTTTGACCAGCATAAACTGAAAAGTAAATGTTTCTGGTAATGGTTGATTAGTCCAGCTTGGAGGAATTCCAGGGAAAAATAGCTTAGGAATGGTCCCCGGGGCTCGCTGGCTCAGTCTGGGGTTGCTTGTGTGGGGTCAAAGGGTTTAAAGCAGGTGGTGAGGAGACGATAGAATTGCTTCTCACTGCCTGTGAAATGCTCTCTGAAGAGTCGCCCAAACATAGATGGTTCTTCAGAGAGCAGTGAATATGAAATAATTGTGAAAAAATAAGAATCATAATTACACCTGCCATGGTCTTTTTAATCACATTTACAATGGCACACATTAAAATCAATAGTACAGAAAACCTAAAAGAGAATAGGTGCCAGCAGTCCTTACACGCAAAAAGACATGTTCTATTGTTACCAGCTCTGAAAGGAAAAATCTTTCCCATATTCCCAAGAGAATTTGCAATTCATTCACCAATGTAAAATTATATACGACACAGATAATACAAAAAAGAAAATCACAGAAGACCCACTATGTGCTTTTTGTAGTAGATATGCCCTAAAGGCAAAAATCATATCATGCTGAATATGATCTGTTTAAATAAACCAAAAATATTTACCGAAACAATGTAGGAAACAAGCAAAGAAAAAAATACAAATGAATTATAGCTAGCTCAGCTCTCATGCCTTTTGAACCAGAACAATTTTTAAGCTTTAGCTAAATGCCTAATCGATCGGCAATCACATTACACTGAAATTCATATACATTTATTTTTTTTCCCAGTACAAAACATTGTATTATCTTTAATATTTTTCTTTACTACGAAACCTATAGACAAAAGCTGTAACAATTTCTGTTTTGCCGCTGTTCTTTTTAAAAGGCTTTCCCACTCAACCCTGCTACATAAAAAAAAAAAAAAAAAAAAGTTTTGGCTGGACATAAATCTCGATGAAAAGAATTACCGTACTAGTAGCCATTTAGTAACGGACTAAGGGAATAGAAAACTACTTTTAATTCTATGCATGCCTAAACTTATCGCCAATACATTATCATGCAACCATTTGTCAGTGTCAAAATATAAAAGCCTAAACTGTAGGACAATGTTAACCCAATGATTTAAAAAAATATCAGGAAATTTACTAACCTCAAAAGAATAAAAATGTCCATGTCCACACTCTTCAAAGACTTCTATATACTGGCAACAGGCTTCTGCTAATCAGTTCAAATAACTGTCCCTCAGGTCACTCCCCTGCCCTGCCCATGAACCTCGGGTCAATGCTAAAGCCGATTTGCAGGTACCTGGCAAAACCTATAAACATGCAGCAGTTTGTATAGTCAGACCAAAGGGCTGTACACTACATAAAACCCCCTGAAAAGGAAATACCAGTGGTGTGACCCCCATGGTCTTTTTAAAGGGGTTGTAAAGGTTAGTTTTATATTTTCTAAATAGGTCACTTTAAAGCAGAGGTTCACACAAATAACATCTATACAAGACCAAATTCTTTATACTTCTAACATGTATAGTACACACTTTTTTTTTTTAGGCTGTACATACCTTATCGCTATTTTCAATCCGGCTTCCGGGTACTCACTCCTGCGGGAGTAGGCGTTTCTATGCTGAGCCGCAATGTATTCTGGGAGTTCGCCCAGATGATCGATGTCCTTCAGAGAAAGTTCCCCTCGGCGGATAAGGCCCCCCCCTGTATTGCATAGGCGCGTCAAGAGAGTCACAGAGTTTCGAAAGTAGCCCAACATGTAGAACTGCGAGTCAACTCTATACGGCGCCTGCGCAGTCAGCTCTACACGGCTCCTAGTCGGTGCACAGGCGCCGTGTAGAGCTAACTCGCGGCTCGACATGTTCGGCTACTTTCGGAAACTCTGACTCTCGTGACGCACCTACGCAATACGGGGGGGGGGGGGCCTTATCCGCCGGGGGGAACTTTTTCTGAAGGACATCAATCATCTGGGCGAACTGCCAGATTACATTGCGGCTCAGCATAGAAACGCCTACTCCCGCGGGAGTGAGTACCCGGAAGCAGGATTGAAACTAGCGATAATAAGGTATGTTACAGCCTAAACAAAAAAAAAAAAGTGCCTACTGTACATGTTAGAAGTATAAAGAATTTGGTCTTATATAGATGTTATTTGGGTGAACCTCCGCTTTAAGCTAGTGCATTGTTGGTTCACTTAGCTTTTCTTTCAATTTCCCTTCTAAATGTTATTTTTCTTTGTTTTCTTTGTCTGGATTTCTCACTTCCTGTTCCTCCTCAGTAAGCTGTTCTAAATGACTTTCCACCGCTCGGATGATGGTGGAAAGCTTACTGAGGAGAAACAGGAAGTGAGAAATTCAAACAAAGAAAAACAACATTTAGAAGGGAAATCAAAAGAAAAAAGGTAAGTGAACCAACAATGCACTAGCTTAAAGGAACCAGTTTAGAAAAAAAAAGACGAACCTTTACAACCCCTTTAATGCTTAGGTATCTTTTACTTTGATATTTTACACTGGATATAAAAGTCTACACACCCCTGTAAAAATGGCAGGATAAAAAAAAAAATTCTAAAGTTTTTCCACATTTAAAGCGGAAGAAAAAAAAATCGAAATCTGCTGTCCCTGCAAGTAATTAGCATAATGTGCTAGTATGCATCACACACTAGGACGTTATAAAAGACTTACCAGGAAAACAAAGCCCACCAAGGAGGCACACTGACTGCAGACAGGGCTTTAAACTACAACCCGGTCTTCCTTCTGGGTTTGCCAGCTCCGGCCAATTGAATGGCTGCGCCATGATGACATCACTTCCGTGCATGCACATGGGAGTTATGAGCACAGCATGGAACTCCGGATTAATGGTACATTCGCTGATGACGCTGGCTGCATAACAAGTGAATAGCTCCTAAACTGTGCACGTTTAGGAGATACTAATTTTACCTATAGGGGAGCTTTATTATAAGCTTACCTGTGCGCAAAATTCAAAAACTTTACCACTGCTTTGATGTGACAAAATGCACAATAAAAAGGTTGTGCCATATCTTCTCTACTTGTTGATAACCATCTTTACTGTGACGTATGGTACATATAATGGCTTGGAAACTTACCCTTCTCCTGACTGATACCTTCCAACAATAAGATCCCTTTTATGTATTTTAAGGTCTTTGACCATGGCTTTGGCTTTACGAGGCAACCGACTAAGGTCCCTTGCACATGGACATCATAATTTACTAATGTCCTCGGTCCCTTTCCATGTCACAAAGGGGAGATATCTGGGGTTCCGTTTAGACCCCTAAAACCTCACCAAAGCCCCCCAACAGGGTTGATAAAAAATGTAAGTAAAATTTGTAATAAATAATTAAAAGTAAAATTGTAAACGATAAAAAAAACACACACACACACACACACACACACACACACACACACACTGTCTACCCCCCCCCCCCCCCCCCCACACACACACACAAAAAGCATTGTTAGAAAAAAAAAAAAAGTTAAAAAGCTGACACAGTCCAATCGTCATATTAGTGCCACGGTCACTTGATATAAATAAAAATGGTGTTACAGCATCTCCCCGCAGGGTTGTAGTCCCAAGGGAGGGAGGGAGCACGCTGACTAACCCCCAGCCAGAACTGCTTGGATGATGGGGGCATGCTTACTGAGTAGGAACAGGAAGTAGGAAATTTAGAGACCGGGGACTTACTGCAGGAGACGGCCAGAGACCAGGGACATACTGCAGGAGACGGCCAGAGACCAGGGACATACTGCAGGAGACGGCCAGAGACCAGGGACATACTGCAGGAGACGGCCAGAGACATACTGCAGGAGACAGCCAGAGACCAGGGACATACTGCAGGAGACGGCCAGAGACCAGGGACATACTGCAGGAGACGGCCAGAGACCAGGGACATACTGCAGGAGACGGCCAGAGACCAGGGACATACTGCAGGAGACGGCCAGAGACCAGGGACATACTGCAGGAGACGGCCAGAGACCAGGGACATACTGTAGGAGACGGCCAGAGACCAGGGACATACTGCAGGAGACGGCCAGAGACATACTGCAGGAGACAGCCAGAGACCAGGGACATAATGCAGGAGACGGCCAGAGACCAGGGACATACTGCAGGAGACGGCCAGAGACCAGGGACATACTGCAGGAGACGGCCAGAGACCAGGGACATACTGCAGGAGACGGCCAGAGACCAGGGACATACTGCAGGAGACGGCCAGAGACATACTGCAGGAGACGGTAGAGATGGTCAGAGACTGGACATGCTGCAGGGGGCCAGAGACAGGGCTAAATTTCTGTGCTCTGCTCACACTAAAGCTGCTCACTCCTGAGTACACAGGCTGCATAGGTGGGGTCAGAGCGTCAGTGGAGCTCCCAGCCCCAGACCTCCGAATTTCCCAGCCAATAGAGGGGGGCGGGCCGGGATCTCCACTGACGCTCTGACCCCACCTTATGCAGCCTGTGTACTCAGGAGTGAGAAAATCTTTCACTCTGATCTCATCTCACTACAGACACTGCTTCAATAGCATACACGATGCATGGGGTGGGGTAAGAACATCAGTGGAGCTCCCGACCCATCTGGCTGGCACTGGAATACAGCACTGCCAATCGTGTCCTCTGTGAGCTCTGCAATGCCATCATCTGGGCCCCAATTTGCAGGCAGCACGGGGCTCAAGGGGCAGCTGCTTTGGATCCCACAACAAAGATTGGGCCTGGGGCAGGTGCCCCCCCGTTTGCCCTGCGTTAAAGATAGCCCTGCTCCAATGTCCAACAACCACTGCAATCTATTGTAACATGACTTTTTATTCATTTATTGACAGAGGGTAAATGTCAGAATACAATGTCCCACAGAGGAAGACTTGCTCCATCCACCTTATTTGCGGTACATGCAGCTCGATGTTTCATCATCTTAAAGACCTGCCTGCTGCCTGGACAGGAGAATATGTAAAAATATGATGTATATGTAATAATTTGCACTATTTCAATGGTTTTAGTCTTAAGAATTAAGAAAATATATACAAAAACACTATTCCGTACAGTTGTGGCCAAAGGTTTTGAGAAAGACTCAAATAATAATTTTCAAATTCTGCCGCTTCAGTGTTTTTAGATCTTTTTGTCAGATGTTATTATGGTATACTGAGGTAGGCTTAGGGGGTTATTTACTAAAGGGAAATCCACTTTGCACTACAAGTGCACTTGGAAGTCCAGTCGCTGTAGATCTGAGGGGGACATGCAAGGAAAATAAAAAACTGTATTTTAGCTTCCACGTGAGCAGAGCTTCCCCTCATTTCAGATCTTCCCCTCAGATCTACAGTGACTTTACTTCCAAATGCACTTGCAGTGCAAAGTGGATTTGCATTTATTAAATGACCCCCTTAGAGTCGGTTCACACTGCAGCAGCACGACTTCGGGGGTGACTCTACAAGGCGTCCTGAGGACGACTTCAGAAGCGATTTGCAAAACGACTTCTGTATAGAAGTCAATGCAAGTCGCCCCGAGCCGCCCCGAAGTCATACAGGAACCTTTTTCTAAGTCGGGGCGACTTGCGTCACTCCTATTAGAACGGTTCCATTGCATTCAATGGGACGTGTCGCTCCAGTGTGAACCGGGTCTTACAAGAATTTCATAAGTGTCAAAAGTTTTTATTGACAATTACATTAAGTTTATGTAAAGGGTAAATATTTGTAGTGTTGTGCCTTTTTCAAGACCTCTGCAATTCGGCCTGGCGTGCTGTCAATCAACTTCTGGGCAACATTCTGACTGATGGCAGCCCATTCTTGCATAATCAATGCTTGGAGTTTGTCAGATTTTTGGGGTTTTTTTGTTCACCCACCTCTTGAGGATTGACCACAAGTTCTCAATGGGATTAAGGTCTGGGGAGTTTCCTGGCTATGGACCCAAAATGTTGATGTTTTGTTCCCCAAGATACTTAGATATCACTTAGACCCCTTTCACACTGAGCCGTCCATAGCGTCGGCGGTAAAACTCTGCTATTTTTACCGCCAACGCTATGGGCGGATTTGCAGCGCATTTTGGCTGCTAGCAAGGTTTTACCCCCCCCCCCCCCGCTAGTGGCCGGGAGAGAGTTAAAACCACCCGCAATGTGCTGCACATTGCAGGCGTATAGCCGCGCTGTCCCATTGATTTCAATGGGCAGCAGCGGTGGAGGAGCGGTATACACACCGCTCCAAAGATGTGGCTAGCAGGACTTTTTTTACCGTCCTGCTAGCACACAGCTCCAGTGTGAAAGCCTGAGGGCTTCCACACTGGAGACAATGGAGCAGCTGTTTGAGGGCGGATTGCAGGCGCTATTTTTAAAGCTATAGCGCCTGCAATACACTCACAGTGTGAAAGGGGTCTTATAGCAAGGTGCTCCATCATGTTGGAAAAAAGGGATTTTTAATACAGCTTACCTGTAAAATCCTTTTCTTGGAGTACATCACGGGACACAGAGCGGCATATTCATTACTATATGGGTTATATGGAGTACCTTCAGGTGATGACACTGGCAATCTCAAACAGGAAATGCCCCTCCCTATATAACCCCCTCCCATAGGAGGAGTACCTCAGTTTTGTAGCAAGCAGTATGCCTCCCAAAATGGTCCCCAAAAGAGGGGTGGGAGCTCTGTGTCCCGTGATGTACTCCAAGAAAAGGATTTTACAGGTAAGCTGTATTAAAAATCCCTTTTTCTTTATCGTACATCACGGGACACAGAGCGGCATATTCATTACTATATGGGATGTCCCAAAGCAATGCTCACAATGAGGGGAGGGAGAACATCTCCAAGACAAAAGGATTTAATTTAGAGATATACTCAAATCATAATAAATCCAACTTAGTTGAGAAAAATAATTTTAAATTTTTAACTCAAAAGGGAGCCCCCGGAGTCCGAGGGTCTCAAACTGCAGCCTGCAGCACTGCCTGCCCAAAGGCTGTATCAGTATTCCTTCTTACGTCCAACTGGTAGAATTTTGTAAACGTGTGGACAGAAGACCAGGTTGCCGCCTTGCAAACTTGAGCCATAGAGATCTGGTGGTGTGCTGCCCAGGATGCGCCCATGGCCCTAGTAGAATGAGCCTTTAATGATAACGGAGGAGGCAACCCTTTCAAGCCGTAGGCCTGAATGATTAACTGTTTAATCCACCTTGAGATGGTGGATTTTGCAGCTGCCTGCCCCTTCTTGGGCCCATCCGGTAAGATGAACAACACATCTGTCTTCCGGATCTTCTCTGTAGCTTTAAGATAGGCCTTCATGGCCCTGACAATATCCAAGGTATGCAACAACCCTTCCTTTCTGGAAGTAGGTTTAGGAAAGAAGGATGGTAATACCAAATCCTGGTTTAGATGAAAACTGGATATAACCTTTGGTAGGAAGGAAGGATGAGGGCGGAGAACGACCTTGTCCTTATGTAAAATAAGATATGGTTCCTTACAGGATAAGGCTGCCAGTTCCGATACTCTTCTGGCGGAAACTATGGCGACCAAAAATACCAACTTCCTTGTCAGTAAAACCAAAGGAATTTCAGCCAACGGCTCAAAAGGTTGTTTCTGTAAACTTGACAGAACAAGATTTAAATCCCACGGACAAATTGGGGATTTAACTGGAGGATTAATACGTAAGACCACTTGAATGAAGGTCTTAACCAGCGAGTGGGTGGCCAGCGGCCGCTGAAACCACACTGACAAAGCTGAAATCTGTCCCTTGATTGTGCTTAATGCCAGTCCTTTATCCACTCCTAACTGGAGAAAACTTAATACTCTATCGATGGTATATTTGCGAGAAAGCCATCGCTTGGACTCACACCAGCCTACATAGGCCTTCCAGACCCTGTAATAAATCACCCTAGAGACCGGTTTCCTGGCTCTGATTAGGGTAGAGATTACTTTCTGAGACAGACCTCTACCCCTGAGAATCAGGGATTCAGCCTCCAGGCCGTCAAATTTAGATGCCGTAAGGCAGGGTGGAGGATCGGACCTTGCGATAGCAGGTCTGGCCGTAGAGGAAGAGTCCAAGGGTCTCCCACTACCATCTTCAGGATTAGTGAATACCATGCCCTTCTAGGCCATGCTGGAGCTACCAGGATGACTGGTATGTGTTCCACCCTGATCCTGCGCAGCAGGCGGGGTAGTAACTGGAGCGGGGGAAACGCATAAAGAAGTCTGAACTGATGCCAAGGGCAAACCAGCGCATCGGTTCCGCAGGCCATCGGATCCCTTGAGCGGGATATGAACCTGTCTAGTTTCTTGTTGAGTCTCGATGCCATGACATCCACGTCCGGCACTCCCCATCTTTGGCAGAGTGTCTGAAAGACTTGTGGATGTAGAGACCATTCCCCCAGCAACAGAGTCTGGCGACTTAAGAAGTCCGCCTGAAGGTTGTCCACTCCTGGAATGAATATTGCCGATATGCAGGGCACATGAGCCTCTGCCCATAGGAGAATTAAGCTCACCTCTCTCTGAGCGGCTTGACTCTTGGTTCCCCCTTGGTGATTTATGTATGCCACGGCCGTGGCATTGTCTGATTGAATTCTCACCGGGAATCCCTGCAATTTGGACGTCCAAGCCCTGAGGGCTAGTCGAGCAGCTCTGAGCTCCAAGATGTTGATGGGCAACTGCCTCTCTGGCTTTGCCCAAGTACCCTGGCGAGTGCAACCATCCAAAATTGCTCCCCAGCCCGTCAGGCTGGCGTCTGTGGTTACTATCTTCCAAGCCACTGGGCTGAAAGACTTCCCCCTCAGTAGATTCTGAGGGTCTAACCACCAACACAGACTTTGTCGGACACTTGATGAGAGCGGCAAAGGGATATCCAAGGCCTGTGGCCTCCTGCTCCATGCTGACAGGATGGCTGCATGCAGGATGCGAGTGTGGCTCTGGGCGTACGGTACCGCCTCGAATGTGGCCACCATTTTGCCTAGTAATCGCATGCATAGGCGAATAGTTGGTTCCTTTTTGCTTAGAACCAGTAGGATCAATTCCCTGATGGCTTTGACCTTCATCAGAGGTAGAAACACACTTTGTTGTTCTGTGTCTAACCTCATGCCGAGATATTCCAACTGCCTTGTGGGCTGGAATGCTGATTTTTCTCGATTTAGGACCAAGCCGAACCTCTCGAGGTATTGGACCGTGAGGGCCACTGCTCGTTCCAAGCCAGGAGACGAGTGATCTATGATTAGGAGGTCGTCCAGGTACGCTAGGATCGTGACCCCTTGGATCCTTAGCTGGGCTAGGATTGGGGTTAGGACCTTCGTGAACACCCGGGGGGCCGTAGCCAACCCAAAGGGAAGCGCCACGAACTGGAAATGACGCGAAGCCACCATAAAGCGTAGATATCTTTGATGTGGCTGATAAATTGGAACATGAAGGTAGGCATCCTTTATGTCTATGGAAGCCATGAAGTCGTCCTTTTGGAGTGTGGCAGCTGCTGACCGCACGGATTCCATCCGAAATGAGCGGACCTTTAGGTATGCATTTACCATCTTTAGGTCCAAAATTGGCCTGACATCTCCATTGGACTTTGGGACGATGAATAGGTTGGAGTAGAAACCCAGCCCTTGTTCTAGGGCTGGTACCTCTATTATTACTTCCTGGGAGAGTAGATGATTTAATGCCGTCATTAATGTGGCTCCCTTCTCCGGATCGTTTGGAATCCTTGACTCCTGGAAATGAGGAGGAGGAAACCTTAGGAAGTCTAATTTGTAGCCCGTGGCCACGGAAGACCGTACCCACTTGTCGGGAATGCTGGCTTCCCAAACCTCTGAAAACAGACGCAGCCTTCCCCCCACCTTCGTGGGTGGGGGCGCCCCTTCATAAGGTCGGCTTGGGGGCTGGTTTTGCTGGTTTGCGAAACCACTGCTTCTTGCCTCTGGCCGCCTGGCCCTGCGATCTGCTATTGAAGTTGAAGTTTGATTTTGCAGGAGGCCGTCGATACTGCTTGGCATTAGAGGGCCCCTGCCCAGGGGAGTGCTGTCGTTTAAACGCAGCCCCCTGAAACTTCTTCTTAGTTGGCAACAGAGTACTTTTGCCGCTAGAAATGGTCTGAATGTATTTATCCAGGTCTTCTCCGAAGAGTCGTCCTCCATGGAAGGAGAACCCTACCAGGAGCTTCTTGCATGGGGGCTCTGCCTCCCAGCTCTTTAACCATAAGAGTCTTCTCATATGGATAAGGGATAACGATAAACGTGACGCTTGCTGGATAGAATCCTTAATCGCATCTACCGTAAAGCGTATGGCCCTAGGGACATCCGAAAATTCTTCTGCTTGCTGGGCAGGAATAAGTTTAAGCATCTGCTTAGTTTGATCCGATAATGCTTGTGCAACCCCAATCGCAGCCACAGCTGGCTGTACTACTGCCCCTGCAGTAGTGAAGGAGTTTTTAAGTAGTGCTTCCAAGCGTTTATCAACCGGATCCTTGAACACCTGTATGTTTTCTACAGGGCATGTTAAAGACTTGTTAACACATGAGATGGCTGCGTCCACCGAAGGGGTTGCCCATCTCTTGGAAAATTTATCTTCCATAGGATACAAGGCAGAGAATTTTTTAGGTGGTAAAAAGATTCTATCTGGCTTGATCCAATCTTGGAACAAAACTTCCTCTAGCAGAGGATGGATCGGAAAAACTGCGTTGCTTTGAGGCGCCCTTAGTGAGCCCAAAGCTGAAACAGTCGATACTTGGAGATCTGGTACTGGCAAGTTGAAAGCACTATGGACCAAGTCCGTTAAGGCTTGAACCCACAAGCTCTCCCTTTGGGAGACTGCCCCAGACTCCCCTGTATCCGGATCCTCGATCCCCGAACCTGCTTGGTCTTCGTCCAAGAGGTCTTCCGATTCTCCTGCGGAAAGGACCTCCTCCTCAGAGGGTCCCTGCTCGGGTGACGGAAAATTATTCCGTTTTCTGCCCCGCAGAGCCATGGTTATCATCTTTTCCATTCTTTTTTCCATCTCCTTTAAAGAGGTGGACAATACCTCGTCCGTGACCACCCTAGGGTTGGACTGACCCGTGACAGTCCCAGCCCCAGATCCCGATGGTCCCACCAAGGCTCCCTCTGGGGAAAGCAGCGGCATAACTTTGTCCGAGACCTCAGACTCTCTGGGAGAATCCCCACCTCTTGTACCCTCTGACCCGGATGCCATGGTACAATACCGAGGTACGCCCGCTAACTTATCGGTGTTTGGAACTATAAACAATTATTGTCCAAAACTTATCGGTGTTTGGAACTATAAACAATTATTGTCCAAAAACCCGTTTGGGGGAAAAAACTGCCTTCTCTCCCTTTGATGGATTCTTTTTTTTTTTTTTTTTTTTTTTTTTTTTTTCAAACCCAAGAAAGAAAAGACATTCTGTCCCCCTTAGTAGTATTGCCAAAGAAAAAACTGCTGAGATAGAAAAGAACAGCCTATTTCTACGCTTAAGACAGTCTTATGAAGACTGTAATATCTTTTCTGGCCACTGTGTGTCCTCGGCGCCCCGTGCTGCCGCTCTGGTCTCTTCCTCCTCAGTTCCAGCATGAACTGAGCTGATGGAACGAAAAAAGGAAGGGCCGCCCCTTCCTTAAACCAACTGACCCGCCCTTCCCCCCTCAGCTAATGGCGCGAAAATTGCGCTCATAACACGGGGACGCGCGCGCGCCGACGGGGGGGGGGTGGGGGGGAAGGGAGCCCACGAGGAGACCAGCGTTTGCCTGTCATCCAGGCTAGGAGGAAGAACCCATGCAGCATCGCCTGGAGGCTTGCAGGTAAGCACAGCTCTCTTAACACACACACACAGCCACTCAAATGCTTTTCAATACTACCAGGGAGGTCACCTCTTATGGGGAAACAACACATAGAGCCATCCTATCATTAAGATATGTGACTTACTTGCCAGATGCAGCGCATAACTTTAGGCATGTCCCCTGTGACCCCCCAGAAAAACCTGCTAAGAACCAAGTTCCGCAAGTTTCCCCTCACTTACCTGCTCCATGCCGCAGGACTTTGCCAAGCAAGAGGCCCAATCTTCCCCCATCTCCGTGGGGCTGTCTAGACCTTCAGGCCCTGGGTTCCTATGAAGGATCCACTGTCCTGGGCCCATATAGCACCCTGGCAACAGAAACATTAGGCCCCCAAAGGTTTCTAAGTTCTGGGCCCAGGGTCCAGCTCTCTAAAAAGAAAAGCATTATGGGCTATACCCCAAGGGTTTGGGGTCCGGTTACTGACCACTTTAGCGCTGAGGCCTTTGGACAGAACCGGTTAGCTCACCTAATCCCAAGGATGCGGAGGCAAGCTAAACCATGACCAACACCTAAGACACTGGCGTAAAAACTGAGGTACTCCTCTTATGGGAGGGGGTTATATAGGGAGGGGCATTTCCTGTTTGAGATTGCCAGTGTCATCACCTGAAGGTACTCCATATAACCCATATAGTAATGAATATGCCGCTCTGTGTCCCGTGATGTACGATAAAGAAAGGCATTTTTCATCAAACTGCTCTTGGATAGTTGGGAGACGTTTCTCAGAGGAAGTTTTTGTACTATTCTTTATTCATGGCTGCATTCTTAGGCAAAATTGTGAGCAAGCATACTCCCTTGGCTGAGAAGCAACCCCACATATCAATGGCCTCAGGATTCTTTACTGTTGGCATGACACAGGACTAATGGTAGCGCTCACCTTTTCTTCTCTAGACAAGGTTTTTTTCAGATGCCCTAAACAATAGGAAAGAGGATTCAGAGAAAAATTACTTTACCCCAGTCCTCAGCCATCCAAACCCTGAACCTACTTCAGAATATCAGTCTATCCCTGATGTTCTTCTTGGGGAGAAGTGACTTCTTAGCTGCCCTTCTTGACACACAGCCATCCTCCAAAAGTCTTTGCCTCACTGAGTGCAGATGCGCTCACACCGGCCTGCTGCCATTCCTGAGCAAGCTCTGCACTGGTGGTGCCCCGATCCCACAGCTGAATTAACTCTAGGAGACAGTCCTGGTGCTTGCTGGACTTTCTTGGGTGCCCTGAACCCTTCTTCGCAATTCAAATTGCTCTTTGAAGTTTTTGATGATCCCAGAAATGGTTTATTTTAGGTGCAAACTTAGTAGCAGCAATATCCTTGCCTGCGAATCCCTTTTTGTGCAAAGCAATGACGACTGCACGTGTATCCTTGCAGGTAACCATGGTTACCAGAGAAAGAACAATGATTTCAAGCACTACCCTCCTTTTAAAGCTTCCAGATTGTTATTCTAACTCAATCAGCATTACAGAGCGATTTCCAGCCTTGTTCTCATCAACACCTGTGTTACTGAGACTACGAGAGAATCACCGACCTTTTGTGGCAGGGCAGTGCAAATGTTTATGGGATTAAAGCGGATGTGCCATGGGAAAAAAATATTAAAAGCCAGCAGCTACAAATACTGCAGCTGCTGACTTTTAATATTAGGACACTTACCTGTCCTGGAGTCCAGCGCCGATCGCAGCAGAGGACGAGCGATCGCTCGTCTCTCTGCTGCTCCCCCCGCCATCCACGCTGAGGGAACCAGGAAGTGAAGCGCTGCGGCTTCACTGCCCGGTTCCCTACGGCGCATGCGCGAGTCGCGCTGCGCCCGCCGATTGGCTCACACGCTGTGTGCTGGGAGCCGAGTGTTCCCAGCACACAAAGGGCGACAGACGGGAAGTCAGAAAAACCTTTAGGGTGGAGAACCGCTTTAAGTTAATTTTCATGGCAAAGAGGGACTTTTCAATTAATTGTAAAAGTGTTTGCAAAAACGCCCTTTTTGAATTGGGCTGATGAATATATTCCTGGCATGTCACAATGTACAACCAGTATTACTTAAAAAAAATAAAAATCTTATTATAAATCAGTCTTTGAATGCCTATCATCTGACTGTGCCTAGGCCTGAGGGGTGCTGTCTGGGAGAATGATGTCATTTCCTTAACCTCCCCCAGCCCATCAGTACATTGTAAATGATCTGTGCAAGACTTGTGTACACAGACAAGGATATAAGAGATACTAAAAGACTTCAGGTTTCCATAACCAGGTCATGTGTTAACCAACATTTTAGCCCAGGAAGTAGATGCTGACCTTAGAAATAGCATCTGCCTTCTGAAGACAAAGGAAGATAAAAGCTTTTATCAGGAAGTCTACTGTCGGAACAAATTGTCTAGTTTGCTCAGATGTATCCCAAAACTGTTGCAGTCATTCCAATATTGCCATGCAATGCCTTGTTGTCAGCAGCTGTACAATAAACTGAATTAAAATGATATTCAATAATATGAACTGTCGTGAATTAAGTAAAACTTGGTTAAGGTGGACTTTTAAGAAGGAATTTTGTTCAGGTAGATAAAAGATTACCGGTATATTAGGTGGTTAACAGTTAACCACTTAACGACCCGCCCATAGACAAAAGACGTCTACAGGGCGGTTTGTTAACTCTGGGAGGACGGCACGCCCCCTGGGGCACGCACATGGGACTGTCCGTGACCGCCGGGTCCAGAGGACTCGGCACATCACGGATCGCGGTAAATAGCCACTGACCGCGGCCGTTTACCACGTGATCGCTCTATCAAATGACAGAGCGATCACTTGTAAACAATCCGGCGTCATTTGATGATGCCGGTTCCATCCTCCCCTCTCTGTACCGATCGGTACAGTGTGAGAGGAGAGGGGAGGGATCGGATGTCCGCAGCACTGTGGGCTGGATCTGTGACAACTGCAGTCACAGATCCAGCCATCCATCCTCAGCCATCCCGGCCAATACTCTGAAAAAAAAAATGCGTTTTTACCACTTCCTGCCGCCGGCCGTCATATGACGGCCTTGATTTTGTGCAGGGATATCTGAATGATGCCTGCAGCTACAGGCATCATTCAGATATCAGCTTTTTCAGCCAGCGATTCCCTACACCATAAGTACGATCATAGCGGCTGGTCCGCCTCTTGATTGTTCTTATGGGAGGCGAGAGGGAACGTCCCCCCCTCCTGTTTCCCTCTGGTGCTTCTACCGACTCACCGCTACGATCAAAGCCAGGATCGTTTTTTTAATCTCAGGCTTCCCAGCCTAGAGGTGAGATGTGGGGTCTTATTGACCCCATATCTCACTGTATGCCATATTCCTATTACAAGGGATCGAAATTTGGCCAGTTCAGCAGGGATCGGACAAATTTCAATACATGTATGGGCAGGGTGGTTATACACAAATCGATCTATGGATTGACTTGTGTACAGCCAGCCTGTCAGGTTTTTCCTGAAGGATCAGTGCCGCTGGCTGTAGATTGGCAACACTGGTCATTGTCAGAATACAATATCACAGCAGGAAGGATTCTCCATCAACCTTAAATGTGTGGATGGAGGAATGAGATCTTTTTTTTTATCAATGTATGGGCTGACTGACACGATCTAATCATATGAGAGTAACTTTAGTAAAAAATTTGTATTTGCTACATGTAATCTTAAAATGTGCCAGGTGTTTTTACCTGCATGGCGATATATGTCATACCATTTTGAAACACTACAAAGTTAGTGTACTTTTAAAAATGAACTCCAGGAAGTCAGAAACTTTCTAAAATTGACACACATTTTTACATTTTTAGTCAGCCCCGGCGTGCAGCTATCACTATACTTCCAGCATTCTGATGCTGAACCTTCTGGTCTTTACCTCTGCAGCTGCTCTGCCCGTCTCTCTCCTCCATTAAAATATTTAGGTAGCAGCATCGCCCCCAATGCTTACCTGAATCCTCACTCAATCCAGTGCTGTATCCATCTGAAGCAGCCATCTCCTCTCCCCGCTCTCACAGGCTTTGGTGATGCTGTGGGAGCCATTGTGCTTGGGATCGAGCATGAAAAGGTGGCCCCATAGCAAGCGACTTGCTATGGGGGCACTCGCCGTAGAGAAGCCAAAAGAAACTAGAGAGGAGGTTCAGGGCCGATCTGTGCAATTCCATAACAGGTTTGTACATTTTTTTTGCAACAATCTCTTTAAATACATTGCGTTTGTCTAATGTGTCTTAAATTGGGATCAGATCACATTTTATGGCAAATTACTGCAGAAAATACCAAGAAATGTACAGATTTCTTCTTGCCACTGTATATGTTTGTTTAACATGGGCCAACAAAATAATTTGATCCTAAATGGCTGTTTAGTTCCTGCTATAATCAACTAACTTTCAAGCTAGCAATCTTCAACAATTACCAGCTCCAGTTGCAGTCTTTTCTACTTGGAAATGGGCGTCATCAGAATCACATGCTTAACCAACTGCATAAAACAAATTCATCCAAGCACACTGCTATGGTAATATGACAAAACTGAGCCATGTGTGCGAGGCTTGTTCAGAGAGAGATGCTTCAGACAGAAGCTTTGTAGGCAGTTCTGACCTTGGCCAAGCACCCGATCCCATTAAGAATACTAATCCTTCACAGACAAGGTAGTGCAATACAGCGAGGAAAAAATAGACACATGAATATGGGCCTAGCTAGCAAAAAAAAGTCCTTCTTTCCTATGTTGGGCCACCCCACCAGAAAACATTCCAAGCATATGCAGAATGCCACCCAGAAAAAAAGAGCAAACCTAAAATCTGAATGTTCACTCCAATTGCTTGAATAAGATGCATTGTAAACATGGTCTGGCAAATAACATACTCTAGTACAGGGATGCCCAACCTTTTGAAAAGCGAGGGTCACTTAAGCGACTTGGTAACCGGTCGCAGGTCACAATGAGCGGAGCGGGTGGATGGCAGCCCACTCTACTCTATAGAGCACACTCCACTTTTTTTTTTTTTTTGAGGATCGGATTGGAGGTAGGCATTTGTTAACAGACACAAGTCCTTTTACATCTGTCACTGCTTCGAGGTTAATGGAGGGTCCGATTGGGTCGGACTGACTGTGTGAAAGGGGCCTAAGGCTGCTTTCACACTAATGCATGGTTGTTTACCCGCGCCACAAGTGCAGCATAGTTTACCTGTGGCTTGTGAAAGCTCTGGGTCATGTGAAAGCTGTATAATTGAGAAAAAAGGTACGTAAATTTTTTTTTTTTATTTATTTTTATTAAAATAAAGTGTCATCCACATACAGAAAGAAAAGGAATATTGTAAATTAAACACAGTGCGGTTAGATCACGATAGGAGTTACACGTGTAGCGCCCTGTTGAGTAGACGCTATGTGTATATTTAGGGCTTATGTGAGCTGTAAATGTCTCAGAGTGATTATGTAAATTGTTGCTTCTATTCTAATTCAGCTGTGTTGTGTGCATTTTCCACTTGATAGTAGGTGTCGCTGTCACCACAGGTCAGTGTTGGAAATACAGCAGGCTGGGTGAATTGAGTACTCGTTGCCCAGAGGCAGCCCAGTGGGAGTGTTTTTGCCGCTGTGCATTCGGGGAGAGGATACTTAAGGGACAGACGCCATTTTCTGCGCACTCTGACCTGATGGCCCTCCTGGTCTAAGGTATGTCATAGCTGTTCTTCTGCTTAGGGGCCTGCTGGCCCGAGGCTGTGTTACTGGAAGTAAGCTCAGGAGTTTCTGGGGTCTACTGGTCCAGGGGTGATCCTGTGCCGTCTTGCCTGTGGGGAGAAGCCGAGCAATTGGAGGAGCCAGGGGAGGACCTTTTCCAGGAGAGGACCGAGCGAACGGCTGGTATCTCAGGAAGGGGCCTGGTGACTCATTTGGAGGATGCATCCCAACCAACCTACCTCACAGTACTGCCGTACAGCTTAAAGACTCTGGTACTGTGTAGCTGTGCTTAAACTTGGAAAAACGGTTTGGTTATGCAATCCTGTGGCAGAGGATTGTGCAACAACCCCATTGTATTTCCCAAGTCTGTGGCAGAGACTTTGTCCGTGCATCGCACCGGCTGCTTGGTCGGTGAGAGAGGCCTATCCGGTGGTTGCGAGATCCAGTGTTGGAAGCCGTTTGTCCTCTGGACCCTAAGAAGTACCCGTGATCTGCAACCAAGGTATCTGAATCTCCCCTAACCCTCCATCCCTCTATTGCCGTAAAGTTGTTTAATAAAAGAATTTGGAAAAGAACAAGATAAAGTGCTTGGTGCATTCATCTGTGGACGTATTTTCCAATACAGACTCCTAGTTCTGATCCGGTGAACAGCGAGGTAACGGCAGACCCAAATCTAATTCAGCAGCTACTACGGGGGTAGTGCTACACACGTTATCATCCTTGTGTTGTGTCATGCGTTAAAATGGCACCACAATGCATCAATGTATGTATGTATGTATGTATGTATGTATGTATGTATGTATGTATGTATGTATGTATGTATGTAAGGCACATAATACAAAAGTCTTATTTTACCCTGAAGTTTAAATCCAGACCAAATTTTCTTTTAGTTTTGCGACAGCAGTGCAAAAATAAAGGGAAGGGGCTGTTACTGGTACAGGTGGTCACAGACCGTAATAATAATTTAAAAGAGGTTCTAACACAGTGGTTCTCAACCTTATAGTGCCGTGACCCCTTGATAACATTTCCCAAGTTGTGGGAACCCCTAACAGTAAAATTATTTTGTAGCGTGGGTTGTCAGCACCCAAGGCAAGACAAGTAATTTGTGCCCCTAACCAATGGACGTTTAGCGCTCCCTGAGTCCCTTCCACTCATACAATATTAAATCCCATTATGCTACATTTTAGGATGTACCACTCTTTCTCTTTGTTCTCCTTTCTTTCCCTTTTATCTCTCTATCCTAATTTGTTTTCCCCATCACTCTCTCTAGTCGTCTTTCTTGTTGTTTAATGTTAACTATAATCACAGGTAGTGTTACTCACTGCGTCTCCGACTTTGTGGTGTCTCACAGCAGGGACACCTATGCCGAAATCAGGAGATAGGGTCTCCTCCAGCCCCTCCCACTTCATTCTTTACCAGTCAGCTGACCTCTAGTCTCTGCCCCCCAGCCATGCCGTGAACTGAGTGGGTGGCTGTGAAGAGGCTGAGTGGGCGGCCGCAGGCTCCAGGGACAGCCCTGCTGGGCGGCTGCAAAAAGCATAGGAGAGTGTTGCGGGCTTCAGGAACAGCACAGGATTTGGTGACCCCTGGCATATCGTCATTTGACCCCCAAGGGGGTCCCGACCCCCAGGTTGAGAACCACTGTTCTAACAGATCCCAATTTTACTGGGAAAAGGTGTAGTCTGTACTGGAGCAATTCCCCACCACATCCTGATGCAACAGGAAGTGAGGGGGACTTTCTTCAACAGGGACATAGACCGATTAAAATCTGGCAGTGGTTCTTGCGTCTTCTCTGACCAAAAAAGGTTATGGCTGGCATTGGGCCTTAATCTGAGCTCCATAATCCGATACATCCACAAGCACACACTGTACAGGGTCAGAGGGAGACAACCTCCTGTCCCCTGGGCTGTGTAATTTTCTCCGTCTTCGCTTCCTGTATTATCAACGAGGTTCAAACTCCGAAGGCCAGTTTAATTTAAATTGGTGGCTGTGAGAAACTTTGCTAGTAATTGCAACTGTATCCATCCCAAGGCTGAGTTTACAATTCTGGCAGCATGTGAATAGAATAGGTCTTCTGTGTTTTGTTAGTGCAGCGCAATGCAACACACTCAACATACACTATTCATCTGTGCATTGCGGTGTGCTACAACATTGGTGTCTTGTTGTTCTCTTGATGGGTGTTGGAGTGCAATTATCTTTGAATGACAATGCATATCTACTGTGCATTACCCTGCGTTGTAATAACCCATATTATACCTTATGGTATGAACGAGTTCTTGGTCACTTACCAGAAACAGGTATGTGGATCAGAAGTTTCAAACTGCTGGATCTCTATTTAAATATTCAGCCTGGATGCTTTGTTTTTTGTTAAACCCTATGTTTCCATAGAGAAATAAGTGGCTTGTAATGTCATGCTCTGTAATTTATTTGAAAGAGGAGAATGGAGATTCACTAGACTTGAAAAGACAATGCTGGCTAGGTCTAAAATTGGCCAGACAATGCAGAGCATTTCAATGGTCAAACAAGATTGATCTGCCCTCAGGCACATGCATCTTCAGGGAGGTTCCTAATTACAAGAGTTTGCTGATGTTAGGTACACATGGGGAGCTTTTTTTGTTCAACCCAGTTGGTTGAGAAAAAAAAAAAAACGGAGAGGTCGCCGTACTAAACAATGTTAGTTCGGCGATCTCCCCTGCTGAGCTATTGTGTTCTGACAAGGGGGCTGCAAGCACTTATTGGATGCCGAGCGAGGATGGTGCTGGATCGTTGGACAGGTAAGTGTCCATTTATTAAAAGTCATTAGCTAAAAGATTTGGAGCTGCAGACTTTTTTCTTACAGACTGGACCAACCGCTTTAAAGCGGGAGTTCACCCATTTCTAAAAAAAAAAATTTTCTTCCCCTAGATTCCTGCTCGTTCGGTCTAGGGGAATCGGCTATTTGTATTAAAATATGAGCAGTACTTACCCGTTTTCGAGCTGCATCTTCTTCCGTCGCTTCCGGGTATGGGTCTTCGGGAGCGGGCGTTCCTTCTTGATTGACATTCTTCCGAGAGGCTTCCGACGGTCGCATCCATCGCGTCACTCGTAGCCGAAAGAAGCCGAACGTCGGTGCGGCTCTATACTGCGCCTGCGCACCGACGTTCGGCTTCTTTCGGAAAATCGTGACGCGATGGATGCGACCGTCGGAAGCCTCTCGGAAGACTGTCAATCAAGAAGGAACGCCCATTCCCGAAGCCCATACCCGGAAGCGACGGAAGAAGATGCAGCTCGAAAACGGGTAAGTACGGATCATATTTTAATACAAATAGCCGATTCCCCTAGAGAAAACGAGCAGGAATCTAAGGGGAAAAAGTGCCCTCTAAGGGTGAACCCCCGCTTTAAGTAATTATCAAGCCCTAAAATGTGCATTTTTGATATGCAATACATTTTAGGGCCCATTCACTACTCCACGGCGGCAACACACAATGGTGCAATTCGGTGCCATTCAGGAGTGCACTGCCAAAAATGCTACATGCTCATTTTTTGGTTTCTTAGGCAGCCCGCTGAAATAAATGCGTTACCTAAACTCAATGCAATAAAGGCACTGCGAACACAGGGGCGGCACGACTTCGGGGGCGACTCGGCCAGGCGACATGAAGACGACATCTAAGGCGACTTGCAAAATGACTTCTGTATAAAAGTCAATGCAGGTCGCCCCCGAAGTAGTACAAGAACCTTTTTCTAAGTCAGAGCGACTTGCGTCGCTCCTATTAGAACGGTCCTATTCACTAGAATGGGATGCGACTTGTCAGGAGGCTGCGTCGCCTGACGAGTCGCCCCAGTGTGAACCGGGTCTTAATGTGCATTTTAAAAGCAATTTATTCTGTGATTTTCACCTATGTACAGGTTTTAAGTATTGTAGTTCATAGTTGCGTGCATTTGCTTTCTTTTTTTTTGTGGACTGACATATTTGCATCTATTTACCCAAAACAGTCTCACATTCCATCATTTTCAAAAAATGGATTTAAAAATTGTGTTTGTGTGTACTAAAAATTTTTTTTTGGCACTATCAAATTGTTTTAGTAAAAAAATAAGTGTATCGCTGCTTCCGTGGGAAAAAGAAAATAGCAAAAAGTTAGATGTAGAGATAGAGAATATATAAAAAAATGTTTTAAATAATAATAAAGTGTATACAATTGTGACACATGTTCGCAGAATTGCTCTCCTGCGCAAACTGACGTACCTGTACATCAGTCCATAAAAGCAGGATAGCGCGAGCCACAGGCCCTGTGCACACGAACTCTATGTCCGCCAGCAGCCCGCAATCGCGGCAAGGAGGGGCAGAACGGGAAACTGCATATGTAAACAAGGTATTTCCCCGTTCTGCCTAGTGACATGACAAGGACCTACTGTTCCCAATGATTGGGAGCAGTGATCTCTGTCATGTTTCAGCAAGCCAATCCCCCCCAACAGTTAGAACACACTGAGGGAACACACGTAACCCCTTGATCACCCCTGTTAACCCCTTCCCTGCCAGTGTCATTTTTATAGCAATGTTCAATGTAATAATGTCACTGGTCTCCAAAAAGTCTAATTTGGGGTCAGATTTGTCTGCCACAGTCCTGCTTAAAATCAGAGAATATTATATAAATCGGTCTAAACTGATGAATAAATTATTATTTTTTATATATTTTTTGGAATATAAATATATATATATATATATATATATATATATATATATATATATATATATATATATATATATATATATATATATCTCTATCTATCTATCTATCTATATACACACATACATACTTTTTTTTATTTATAGTGAAAAAATAAAAACCGCAGGAGAGGAGCTCCATTTGTGGGGGGGGGGGGGGGGGGGGGAGGATATCAATTTTGTATGGGTACAGCGTTTAACGACCAACATCAACTTCTGAGTGTAGGTGCATAAATCATGATACAGGGCATAAAAGTGTCTGAGAGACAATTGGATGTACCCAATAGCGCCTGGATACCCTTCGCCTGGAATACAAGCTGCTGTCTTCCCGGCTAATGGAGTATGCACAGGAAACATTCACCATGACAATCCACACCTCAAATTGTTTTTCCTGCAATGTCACTTCCATTTTTTGTGGAGCAGTTTTAACGTAGCGTGTTTCAAACGCTTCAAAAACACGCAAAGGCATAGTTTTTTTCTCTGCCTGTAAACTCCACTGCCACTAAACTACTGTTGCATGGACTCCTAAACTAACGGAGGGGTGTAAACAGGCAGAGAAAGGTGAAAGTTCAAAACAACTCAAACACCTGTAGGAGCAGCTTCTTTGAGCTTCTTTGAGCTATGTTGTGCATGAGGCCTTATTACTATCAACTATCATCTACAGAGAACAGGCAACGTAAACACAGAATACCTTACGCAAGGTCCAACATTCCACCTTAATAAATCTTAAAGCACTCAGGAGATCTCAGGTTTTCAGACAAGGGTCTTGAAATGTAGCATTGTCTTTCACAATAGGATAGTACATTTTATCAAAGCTAGACAAATTCTAATTCCAGAGTTGGCCTTACATTTTCCAACATTTATCTCCTTTCCCTTTTAAGGCTGGGTACAAATATATGCAGGCAGAGTCTGGTTTCCATTCAGTAGTTCTGGTGCGATTCAGGTACAAATTTGACACCTAAACTGGACTGAAATGAACAGGAGCCCTCTTTTTTTATTCGCACTGCAACCGACCTGCATATATGTGAACCGGCTCCATTGAAAGACAGTCTGGTTCACATGTTATGGGAACTGAGCTCTATATGAATTAGCAGTAAATCAATGATTTAAACATGTCAAATGTAAAACGTATTAGGTTGTCAGATGTACTGTGTGTGGCATTAGTAGAGAGGGCTAGAATTTCCATTTTAGAACAAATCTTTAAAAGGTTCTATCCAAGTAGTTATTCAAGCCATTGTCAAACTCACAAAATCGTCTGATGGGTGCCATTTCAGTTAAAAAGTATGCTCCATGGCCCTAAAATCAATGACAACTGGTGTCTGTGGTACGGTCATGTGTTACAAAGTGAAATGTATACATATAATACACATATATATATATATATATATATATATACATACATATATATATATACACACATATATATATATATATATATATATATATATATACACATACACACATATATACATACACACATTATATATAATATATATATATATATACATACATATATACACACACACACACACACACACACACACACATACATATATATATATATATATATATATATATATATATATATATATATATATATATATATATATATATATATATATATATATATATATATATAGTGCACTAGAATATTAGATGAAAAAAACAAAAAATGGTCATATATGTACATGCAATGGAGAAATATCACCAAGCATACTCCAATCAGAATTACCACATTATTACACTACCTATCTTACACCTAAAGAGGCTCTGTATAACGTTCATTATCGTGCAGAAAAAACTACAGAGAAAAATATGGTGGCTGCCACTGTGGACCTTCGAAAAATACTCCAGAACAACATATTCCAAGAGGTGTTGGGAAGATTTGGACTTGCAAGTGTAGGCAGATACAAGCTAAATAGCTCAGGTGAGGCTTCTCTTACATACAAAGGCTTTCCCCTCCATGGCCACCCAACAGTAGCTCAAACCACAGCTCCAGACCAAAAACAAATAAAAATATGTTGGCTCTATTAATAGGACTTTTTTTTTTTAAATCGATGGATAAAGTGGATGTAAACCCGATTCATGAAATATGAGCTGGGCGCATATATCTGCAGTATTTTGTTATCGCTTTTCAATGAGCTAAGTCTTATAGCTCTCTTCTGAACGGTTCCTGTTATCGGCCTGAGAACTCGACATATTTTTTTACTTTTTAGACAAAAGCAGCCTAATTCTTTTGTCAAAGGAGGTTGCTAAAATAGATTAGCAGAGAGCAGCTCCTGTTACAAAACAGCTCCGAGAGTCTCTGCCTATGATGAGAGGGTGTGTGTGTGTGTGTGTGTGTTTGTGTCTCTTTCCTACAATCAGCAATTTTCCTCATAAGTCTTGTTTTTACCATTCCAGCCATCAATACTCTCTAGATTTTGGGTTCCACAATCAATATGTAGTTTAGGAGTATAGCTAAACAACCAACATACACAGTCTTGTTTAGTTCATCACTGCAGGTGCAGGTCTGGGGTATATCACTTTGCACCAATTATATTCCATGAAATCCAATATAACAAAATATATCTGTTGCAGATATAAAGCTAACAAAAACTACCACACAAGGCACATTATGTGACCTTTGATCAGACACAACTGGTAAAACGGAAATCCATATCCAACACATGCTTACAGTATACATATAGTTTCATAATATTGCTTTGGTTATAAAGCAATAACAAGAATACGACTACACCTATTTTTGCAATCGCACAAACCACCACCAGAATAAACCAATAACACATGATGATGAACCCATAAAATCATTCCCTGTAAATCAAATTCTAAACAGACCATGTGGATGGCCAACCGTATCAAAATTTCAATCTAAAAGCACAGAAATATCAAATATTTTATTGTTTTTCTTTATTATTTATATTAAATTAATAGCAGCAGTCTCAGAGCTTTTACAGATAAATAACATGCATAAAATGTAGAATGTGCATACTGTATAATCTTATAGAAAGTTTTTTTTGTTGAAATACATTTTCTCGCAACCTGGTATGTTTAAACTAAATTTAAAGTCAAAACTTACTTTTTATGGGAGGGGGGGGGGGGGAGAATTAAGAGGTGGGGAAAAAAAGTTAAATTAAACCCACATCAGATTACAGTCTTTTGCTATCTGTCCCTGTTTGGGAGAATATTCTTTACTACCATGTCAGGAGTAGGTTGAGGAAACTTGTCTTAAAGTACACAAAGGCCGAATGTCAGGTGGCCCAATAGAAACTGTCCGACAGGCGAGCCGGCTCCTGTCGCAAGGGTCATGACAGCAAAAGGTCTGCAGCCCAGCTCCCAGTCAGCAATGGCTCAGAGCGCTGACCAGAGTTTTCTGGCAAGGGGGTTGTCCCCCTATCAGAACACAATAGCACAGCAGGGGAGATTGCTCTACTAACATCTAATTGTTAGTACAACAGCTTCGATCTGAGCGGTCAGTTTTTTTTGTAGTGTGTACCAGGCTTATGGTGCCCCCTTATGGGGGGACAACATCTGGAGGCCCACCCCTTATGTCACTGCCCATGGCATGGTGGGTGGGGACATAAGGGGCGGTGCCTCCAGATGACATCACATGGTGACCCCGCCCCATGGCAATATAAGTAGTGGCACACCGCACATCCCAGCATTAGAGCGGGAGAGAGCGTTGGGTCAACATCGGAAGAAGAACAGAGGAATAAGACAGCAGGGAAGACTGGGCAAAAGAGCAAGCAAAAGAGCGAGAAGACAGAGGATGAGACCTGGCAGAAGACAGGGAGAAGAACTGGAGAGAGCAGAGAAGAGCCAGAGAGGGGAGAAAAAGTCAGAAGAGATGCTGGAGCTACTTAATAAATTACTTTAAAAACCTTTGTACAGTGTTTTATTTTTTACACTTAATTTATTTTCTATTTTTTTAGGTGAATGGGTAGGGGTTGTCAGGAAGAGGCCGTTGGTCTCATCAACATGGGAACAAGGTTCTTTGGGGTGGGGGGGGGTGCAGGGCCCCCCCTGCCCCAAAGCACCCACACCCCAAGTTGAGGGCATGTAGCCTGGTACAGTTCAGGAGGGGGGGCGTTTGCTCGTCCTCATTCCCATTTCCTGACCTGCTGGGCTGCGTGCTTGGATAAGGATCCGGTATGAATAATGGTGGGACCCCCGCGCCATTTTTTCAGCCTGGGGGTTCACCTCAAAATCCATACCACACCAAAGGGTCTGGTATGCTCTTGGACGGGGAACCCAATCCATTTTTTTTTTTATTTGGGGAGTTCCCCCTAAAGATTCATACCAGACACAGTATCTGGTATTGTCAGGGATCAAAGTCGGATCCCCGTTTATTATTAAAGTCAGACACATATCGGACTTTAAGTCACAGGGCAAAGTCGGATCCAAAGCGGTTAGACTGTCATGTCATACCAGTGTGAACCCAGCCTAAGTAAAATAATCTGTCAGTTTTTTTCTTTTTTAGCTCGCTGGGTTGAAAAAAAAAAAAAAACACCTTTGTGCATGTATCAAGCTTAAAGCGGGAGTTCACCCGATTTTTTTTTTTTTTAACATTAGATTGATGCTCATTTTGTCAAGGGGAATCGGGTAGTTTTTTTTAAAAACGAAGCAGTACTTACCGTTTTAGAGAGCGATCTTCTCCGCCGCTTCCGGGTGTGGTCTTCGGGACTGGGCGTTCCCATTTGATTGACAGGCTTCCGACGGTCGCATACATCGCGTCACGAGTAGCCGAAAGAAGCCGAACGCCATTGCGGCTCTATACGGCGCCTGCGCACCGACGTTCGGCTACTTTCGGAAAATCGTGACGCGATAGATGCGACCGTCGGAAGCCAGTCGGAAGACTGTCAATCAAATAGGAACGCCCAGTTCCGCAGCCCATACCCGGAAGCGGCGGAGAAGATCGCTCTCTAAAACGGTAAGTACTGCTTAGTTTTTAAAAAAACTACCCGATTCCCCTTGACAAAATGAGCATGAATCTAATGTTAAAAATTAACATTTCCGGGTGAACCTCCACTTTAAACTTCAAGTCCAGCCTGCCACTGTGGCAGATCAACTTGTAGTTCTTAATGGACTGTGAGAGCGCCAATCAGTGCACCCATACTCCACTGACACTTCTAGCTTTCTAACAGAAAACCCATACAGAGGTACAGACAGAAAGATAGAAGAAGTTTCTGCAGGAGCCTGACATTGCACCTGCAATCCACTGATTACGGATGCGATGCGCTGTGGGAAACAAAATTATGACTTATTCCCAAAAGGTGAACTTATCCCAAACAAACTTTACAATCATAAAACATTGTATATGTAGAGCTCACTACCTCTGCCATTTTATTCCAAAATGCTCCATCTATAAGTTTCACCATCCATGTATTCCCTACAATAGGTGTAGAATGGGGGTCAGCAACTAGTAGATTACGGACAGGTGACTGGTAGATCATGGTCTGGGCTTGCTGACCCACCATCCCAGAGCATCAAACAGAGTGCAATGCAGAGGGACTACTTGTAAAGTTGGAGTTGTAGTAGGAAGCAAGAGCCGCATAAGCCGATGCCTCTTCTATAGTGCTGGCTCTTGTGCCAGTGAGTTCTACCAACTACACGCCACCTCTTATCCCGGCTAGTGGTCCCCAGAGTGGTGCCAGCAGCAGGAAAGAAGAGATCTTCAGGTCAGTGTAAAGCAACAAACAGGGCATAATAGTATTGGGCTGCTTTGACACTGATGTGCTGTGGTTTACCCATACCACAGATGCAGCGCAGTGTACCTGCAACTTTTCTTTGGGTTTGTTGCGCTTAGCCATACACTTCTATAATATCCTGCAGGTTTGGTGCACTTTCTGAAAGCGCACCATACCTGCCGGAAATAGAAGTCTATCGCAAATCACAACTAACCCAGGGAAGTTGCAAATGCACTGCGTTGCAGGCAAACTACAGCACATCAGTGTCAACACAGCCTTATAGGGGGCTCAGAACAGTAAGAGTTAATTTACATTTGCAGTTGGGGGGTTGGTAAAACCCCATAGTAAAAGACATGTTTTTATCACCCTGCCCCACCTGCACCCCCTTTAGCTGCAATGCAGGGGTGTACACATGCCGCAGCAGGAGTTATATGCCATGTCATGTTTGGTGGGTGTAGCAGCTGCCAAGTATGACCCATTCAAGTGAATGAGGCCACTCTGCAAGTGTCCTGCAACCTTAGGTAGGGAGACCGCCGCTCCAGGTGAGCACAGGCAGGTAATCAATGTCCACTCAGGAATCACACGGGTGCTGGCAATGCATAGAATTAAGCAGGTGGGAGAATGGATGGACAGTCGCACTCCAAAAAGTCTTGTTGAAAAGACGTGCTCTTTATTGTAAAAAGGAAAAAATGCACAGCACACAACAGCATACAGTGGGATAGACAGCTGACGGTTTCGCATTAACAACTAATGCTTAGTCATAGCTTATGCTTTAGTTGTTAATGCGAAACGCGTCAGCTGTCTACTTTTTCCTTTTTACAATAAAGAGCACGTCTTTTTTCAACAAGACTTTTTGGAGTGCGGCTGTCCATCCATTCTCCCACCTGCTTATGTCCTGCAACCTTTTGTGGTACATAAAACAAGAGGGTTAAATCAGGAAGCGTTGTGTTGCTTTCTCACCACCTGCTTTAACCCATTGGACCCCGCAGAAGCATGCAGCTGCGGGGCACTTGCAAAGTGGCCCCATTTACTTGAATAGGTCATGATTGGCAGGCTGCATCACCCACCAAAAGCAACAGGGGGCTTAATGCCTGTAGCTGCATGTGTACACTTTTGGCTGCTGCCTCAGCATCTAAAGAGGGGTAGGGATTGGTTGCGGTAAAACCAAGATTCAACTGCCCAACTTTACGTATGAAAGAGCACTAGGGGCGCCGGTTCTGCTGCTGAATGCAATTCACAAGTGCAGCAGGCACTGATGCTCCCCTGAAAAGTGATCCAAGTGTGTTTGACAGGTGGTGAGGAGACGATATGTTGCCTCCTCACCACCTGATTTAAACACATGATTGGCATGTAATGCAAGCGATTGTGACACAATAGTACGGCAATTTGAGATTAAATGTGAGGAGGTGACACTGTGCCTGGTGATCTTTACCTTCTCATGTTGTTCAGGTAGATCTTCACCTCTTTAAAGAGGACATAAACCCTGATGGGTTTTGCTTCCTCTTTATTTCCCTGCAAAGGTAAAGCATAATGGGCTACTATGCATCGCATAGTAGCATAATATGTGTCACTTACCTGAAACCACAGCCTGCGATGTCACCACTGTCCCCACTAGCAGCGAGTGTCCATCTTCACCCCTCTTCCTTGCGGGGCTGTGAACTCCGGCTCTGTGGCCAGAGTCATGTGCCGTCACTCCCAGCGCGCGGGAGCCGCCAGTCACGGCATGACCCCTTTAGAAATGGCACGACAGCCGTTGCTAAAGTGCGCCTGCGCCGTAGACATCGGCGCACGGCTCCATTGTACATATCTGCTAAACCTTGGAGGTTTAGGAGATAATTCCAGCACCTACAGGTAAGTCTTAATTTAGGCTTACCTGTAGGTAAAAGTGGTTTACAGGGTGTACAACCACTTTAAGGTTGCCTACCCCGGTGTAGAACATAAAATGTATTATTATACATTACATGTTTTTCATATTTTCCTCACAATGCCTTGAAAATAAGAAAATACTGTGTTGCCAGTATCCTTCCTTGTTGCAAATTGTGACTACAATGTTTTCAGTTCCTTGATAGAAATCCAATATTAGATAATGGACAACAATGTAAATAAGACTTCAGTACATGATATGCCTGCTGGATGTGGAGGAATGTACCATTGTATTTGTGGATTACAGAAAAGTTTGGCTCAGTGGTGCTAATGCTGGAAAACTTTCACACATTTAACACACAAGCTGCCAGAATGCCAATTTACACTTTGAAAACAAATGCAATGCACAGTATCTACAAAAGAGGAGCAGGTAAGAATTTGCAATCTCCATAAATAACCTGGAGGACTATATGGATGCAAGTCTAAAGTTATAATGGTCGTAAACCTCTGAAATAAAAAATGAACAGAACATCTCTCTCTATATCAACCTTTCGTTACCATGGTACCATGAACAATGACAATTTCTGCCTCTTCGATAATCAACCACTGAAACTGGGGATCTTTTTTAGCTATATGTAAAGGGAAATGTTCCTAATGACCACAGATGGATGGAACATTCTTCCTAGTGACCATTACACTAATGTACAGTGATCTGTAGATACAGTAATTATTAGCAGCGGTTCTGTGAGATCAGAAAGTTATTTCAAGGGTTCTTCCTAGTTAAAAAGGCTGCTCTATAGTGTGTGCTAGCCTCAATCCAAAGCACTTACGCCTTCTCCGTCATTCCTCCGCTATCCGCATGACTCACTTATGACAACTCAAGCCAACACCACAATCTTGGGAGATTTCCTCGCACTCCCTGTTTTGGCTATGGGACAGGAAATGAAGAGAATCTCCATAATGGGACACAGATGGAAAAAAATAAACTGGCAGGGTATAAGTCCCTCCCTTACTCTATCCAAAGTGAAAAAAAAAAAAAAATTAAGTAAAACCCGGGAACCCCCCCCTCTGGTGTCACATTTGGCACCTTTCAGGTGGGAGCATATCCCCAGGGCCGATCCGCCCTATAGGCTCACTATGCAAGCCGCTTAGGGTCCCGCAAAGCTGCAGAGGGCCCCCCAAATTACTAGAGGCCCCGTCTGGTGAGAAGTCATCCCCTCACCCCGCTTCTCAACTCGCTGCATGGGAGAAGAGGTAAGAAGTCAGCACCCCCCACTTCTCACTTTAATGTAAGATGTCATTTCTGACAGCAGAACACCCCCTCCCCCCGCTTCACTACTTTAATCTTTAATGTGACATGTCACTGTTGGCACCGACCCCATCCTCCACTTCTTAACTTTAATGTGACATGTCATTTTGCTTAGGGCCCCAGGGAGGTCAGGATCGGCACTGCATATACCTGTCCAATACAGATATTTGCTCCTACTTTCGGCGAAAGATCGCTGCAGTATCCGTGGCAATTTACATCATGTCCAGCCCCCCCTCCGTCCCCCAGCTTTCTTCTGGGAGGCACACAGTTCCCAGAAGACAGCAGGGACCACTCAGAATGCGCAGTGCGACTAGTACAATAGGGAACCCAGGCTGTAAAGCCGTAAGGCTTCACTTCCTGATTCCCTTATTTAAAGGGGTTGTAAACTCTCATGATTTTTCACATTAATGCATCAAGGTAAAAAACACCTGGCAGTGACCGGACAAACCCCCCCTCCCCCCCCCCCCCGCCCCAGTGAAGGCAAGTATAACATGTTTGGTATTAAAAAAAACAAAGCTTTAGTATCACTTTAAGCGGCGGGTACCCTGGACAGGTAAGTGTCTTATTTCTTCCTCCGTTTTACGGAGATGCACCCTATTTGTCATGTTTACCATTATCACAGAATTACATTTAAAGTAAACCCTGAATTTTGTGTTGACATAAGAATAGAAGGGAAGTGGGGACACCAATTCTGGGGAAAACCACGGATTCCCTCACTTTGGGGGGGGGGGGGTTTCTGGTCAGTTTATGTTTTGGCTATGTGACAGGATGTAAAGAGAAATTTCCCCAATGGGTCACAGATGGCAAAAAATGAAGACATGGCATTTAACCCTGCTGTACCCTATCCAAAAATGAAAAAAATATAAATAAATTGCCTTTAGTTCTACTTTAAGCAGATTAAAATGTAAAAAGCTTTTACACTGTTTCAAGCTGTCCGATAATTGTAGTTTACAGCCTTGGTTTGGATGTGTCATTTCCTCAATGTCAGCATGCCTCAGTAATTATACACATTGTAACAAATCCAGTCAGAGAACAATCTACATGAAGCAGCTACAGACTAAAAGAAGCCTTTGTATAGTGATCCAATGAATATCCTTCTGATGGCCAAAATATTCACCAGAACAAAATAAAAACTTCCAAGATTCAGTTATAGCTGAACTTCAGGCACACAAATAAAATACATGTGTGAGAACCAGGTCACCTGCTAAAAGATGCATCTTCCTTACTTTCCTTTAACACACTTCGGGAATACAACATGGTCAATTACCCATTCCAGTTTACTGACTTAGGCCCCTTTCACACTGCCGGACCGTTCAGGTCTGCCTGTCAGTTTTTTAGGCGGACCTGAACGGCCGCTCCATTCTTCTCTATGGAGCATCGGATGTCAGCGGTGACATGTCCGCTGACATCTGACCCGATCTGCTAAAATCAGGCGGATGGCGATACGGTGCCATGTCCATCCATGGTGGATCAGATCAGGCGCTGTGTTCACAGCGTCTCCCTGCAGGGATGTTGTCCCAAGGGAGGGGGCGAGCACGCTGAATAACCACCAGCCAGAACGGCTCAGGTGATGGGGGCAAGCTTACTGAGGAACAGGAAGTAAGAAATTTAGACAAAGAAAACAAACATTTAGAAGGGAAATCAAAGGAAAAGGTTAGTGAACCAACAATGCACTAGCTTAAATGGAACCTACTGAGAAAATAAAAAACAAACCTTTACAACCCCTTTAATAGCAAGCTTCCACTGTTATACTACAGCCCCATTTACATTTGGCTGTAATTGCGATTACAATTCTACAGGGCTTTTGGGATGGCTCACAGTGCTTGCAACTGGTCAGCCCCAGCACTAACCACACAGAAGCGATCTGATCTGTCGCGGAAGCCCTATAGAATGAACAAAGGCACCAGACTGCTAAACCAGCTGTGTGGGCACTGACAGCACATCACCCATGGAAGGTAAGTACAGAGTAGACCAGGAGGTTATAGGGTGTCAAGCAAAGGGAAAGCGATACCAACCGTGGATAAGAGTGCTGCACACCCCTGATTAAGCTTTGAAAAAGGAAAAGATACCCCTAGGGGCTTTGGATTGCAGCAATAGGTGAAAATAATAATGGAGATGAAATTTGTAAAAAAGTAAGTTTTATTAAGATGAAAAAAATCATATAGGATAGAAAGCACCATCTAATAGGAGTCAGGACATGAGCTCCAAGGAACATCAATAAATGTTGGTACATATGTATAAAAACAGCCAATGGAAAATTTTACAATATTGTAAATATTAACTATAAAACGCAAAACCAACGTGTTTCGACCTTTGTAATAACGGTCTTCTTCAGGGGAGAAAAGATTTGCGATTATAGATTCTATAATAAAACATATGTGCATCAATGAAAATTGTTACAAAACAACAACAAAGAGAAACATACATACATACATATACGCATATATGATATTCACACATATACATAATCATCATTAGTAATAGTTGAAGTACTGTACTTCACAACCGTTACTAATGATCAGGGCTCGACAAATCCCGGGCGCCAGGTCATCATGGCGACTAGAAATAGGGTCCTGGCGACTTGGCTTGGAAGGGGGGCAAAAAGCTGGAGCCATCTGGTGGTGAGCCGTTGGTATTACAAGTTATTACCACCAGATGTGTAAGCTGGTGCCATCTGGTGGTGGCCGTTGGTATTACAAGTTAAGCATTACAAGTTAAACAGCAATTCTAATGTAATTTTTCAGTATTTTCACTGCCATCTTCTTCCCTCTAATTAGAACCCCCAAACATTATATTTTTTTTATCCTAACACCCTAGAGAATAAAATGGCGATCGTTGCAATACTTTCTGTCATGCCGTATTTGCGCAGCGGTCTTACAAGCGCACTTTTTTGGGAAAAAATTATACTTTTTTTAATTAAAAAATAAGACAACAGTAAAGTTATCCCCATTTTTTTAAATATTATGAAAGATAGTGTTACGCCGAGTAAATTCATACCCAACATGTCACGCTTTAAAATTGCGTCCGCTCGTGGAATGCCGACAAACTTTTACCCTTTAAAATCTTCATAGGCGATGTTTAAAAAAAATCTACAGGTTGCATGTTTTGAGATACAGAGGAGGTCTAGGGCTAGAATTATTGTTCTCGCTCTACCAATCGCGGTGATACCTCACATGTGTGGTTTGAACACCGTTTACATATGCGGGCGCTGCTCACGTATGTGTTCGCTTCTGCGCGCAAGCTCGTCGGGACGGGGCGCGTTTTCTGGCTCCTAACTTTTTTAGCTGGCTCCTAGATTCCAAGCAAATTTGTCAAACCCTGCTAATGATGATTATGTATATGTGTGACTATCATATATGCATATACGTATGTATGTTTCTCTCTTTGTTGGTTGTTGTTTTGTAACATTTTTCATTGACACACATATGTTTTATTATAGAATCTATCAATGAAAATTGTTACAAAACAACAACCAACAAAAAGAGAAACATACATACGTATATGCATATATGATAGTCACACATATACATAATCATCATTAGTAACGGTTGTGAAGTACAGTACTTCACAACGATTACTAATGGTGATTATGTGTGACTATTATATATGCGTATATGTATGTATGTTTCTCTTTGTTGTTTTCTAACAATTTTCATTGATACACATTTTATTATAGAATCTATGTTCGCAAATCTTTTCTCCCCTGAAGAAGACTGTTATTACAAAGGTCGAAACGCGTTGGTTTTTGCGTTTATAGTTAATATTTACAATGTTGTAAAATTTTCCATTGGCCGTTTTTATACATATGTACCAACATTTATTGATGTTTATATATGATTTTTTCATCTTAATAAAATTTCATCTCTATTGTGTCAAGGGTGTCAAGCTGGCCATAGATTACTTTTTTTCCCCCTCGATCACCCAGCGGGCTATTGTATTCTGACAGCAGGACTCCTCCACTGTCAGAATACACTGCAGCCGATTGGCTGATCAAATTTACCAACAGTCCCATTCAAGAGGTGTCACTTACTAGATCAGCTCTAACTTGGAACAGCCAACGATGGATCGAAATTCAGCCGGTCCCTGGTGAACTGGCGGAATTCCAATCAATCTATACAGTACGGCCAGGTTTAGCTCACTTTTTTTTCTGAATAATGTGAGCTAACACTTTAAACAAGAACATAGGAACGGATTACAAGACAAAGAAGCTGCATGGTTAATAAATTATCCAATCAGCAGCTGTAAGGGTTTAAATATCACTTTAGAAATCTTTATGTTTAGGTTCCCTTCAAAGGAAAATATGCCCCAAGGGCAGCAGATCTGGTTTACAAGCCCTCCTTTGCCCGAGGTGCAGGATAAAAAGAGACCAGCACTGCCAATACTCCAAGAAAACAGTCCTGAGAACTGATCGTGTTGGAGATCTTTGTTCAGAAAGTGACTGCAGTCTATGCTGAGAATGTAGCAATAACATAGGAACACATGGCAGCAACAAATGGCGTATAAACAGGACTGATCCTGGGAGCAGGTCTGATGAAAACCAACAGATAAGAAAACATACAATGCTAGGTAGTTAACCCTTTCACTCACATTTAGCACATGGCAAACTGATTTCCTATAAGAATTGCAACTTTTTTTTTTTTTTTTTTAAACCATCTGGAGCACAGATACACAAGAACTATAAAAGACAACTTACTGAAGTCTACAATTTCAAAGGCAGTAAACAGTCATCATAGAAGCTAGAATATAAAAAGGTATAAATACATACTTATGTATAATAAAAGTCATTAGAATTTACAGAGATGCATGACATCATTGTAACTGCTGTGAGCCATGTATAATTATTTATGAGAAATATAGAAAGCATACGAGTTTATTTTGTTGTCAGTCATTCCCTGAGAGCACTATGAGGGTTATAACTGACAGTGTCACTAGTTGGCACAAGGATGACCACCCCATATGTGATCTGTGATCTGTTTGATTACCAGAATTAACCAATGGGAAGTTACTGCTTAAACAATCTGCTCCAATCAAAGGAGAAGGGATGAACTTGACCAATCAAGGGAGTAGGGATGAGCCCAGGTTCAGACGGAGCCCAGAAGGAAGATGTCAATCCCATCCAACCAACTGATGCCAGGGCAATCCCACCCCACGGCTGCACATACACAAAATGGCGAGGATGCCTGTAAAATCTTTGACCAAATATGACCACGTGGGTGGCCAAGTTTCTACCAAACCTGATCTCATTTTGCTAATCTGAAGCTGGCCCATACACTGTTCGAATTTTGTCAATTTCTTCTGGCTCAGAAGAGTGTAGGATCCCACCAGTAAGGATGAGCTCCAGCGTGTTCGCATGGTACACGTGCAGAGCCCGCCAGGAAGTCTGCACGGTGCTGCGCTAATCACAGCCAGGGAGACATTTCCCGATCTCTGCAGCCGAGCATCGGGACAATGTCTCCCTGGCTGTGATTAGCGCAGCGCCGTGCAGACTTCCTGGCGGGCTCTGCACGTGTACCATGCGAACACGCTGGAGCTCATCCTTACCCACCAGCACCCATCTTTTCAACAAAAGTTGATTGTTCACTGATGTTTTGTCAAAGATACCCGATGGAAAAAATTCAGAGTGTCTGCATCCAAATAGATGCAGGTATTTCAGCCGGCAGGATACCATAGGCTGCCAGGGGGATCTGTTCATCTGTGCTGTTAGCATGAATGGAGGAATCTGTAATGCCTCGTACACACGGCTTGACTTTCCGAGAAAAAAAGTCCGTCTGGCTTTTTTCACCTCGGAGTGTAGCCTCCATCTGACTTTTTTTGTCGGAAGTCCGACAGGTCTTAGATAGAGAACCTGTGCTCTTTCTTTCCGTCGGACTTCCGACAGACTCACGGCGGACTTTTGCACGGTCAAAAGTCCGGCCGTGTGTACGAGGCATTGAGGTCACCTTGCACATAATTTGACAGTACAATACATTTTAGATTTATCAAAACTATGCAATATGGGGATCCATCTAATCAATTTATATCCAAGCAGGCAAGTCTTTGCACTACATAGTTGTGGGTAAACCTAAAGGAGATTGCACAATCCTGGAGATTCCTATCAGGAGAGATTGATTGGAATACAAAAGGGACTATTTACTGATGTGTGGATGGCCACCATAAGGTTCCCACAACATGCTACAATCTGACCAATCAACCAAAACAATATGAGTATAAAAGGGAAAATGCGGGACTTTATACGACACACATACACTCGTGCATCTCCATCCCTAAATCTATATTGAAAGAAAAGAAAAACGGACTTTGTATGAGGCATAGGATACAAAGTCCCAACTTTTTTCTTTCAATTTGTAATACGAGTGCCTACCTAAACCATCCAATCTGTATTGAATCTGGCAAGCCCTTGTACTACTTGTTGGTGGATCGCACAGAGATTGAACAATAGGACTGCAACGTGTGAGATGAACTTAGAGAAGTAAGGTGTACTCGGAATAAACTTTTTCACAGAGAGCTTCAAACAAAAGCCGGATGTCATTACAGCCAAACAAGCACAAGCCTGGTGTCAGTTAAAATGTGGATCCCATTTTCTAAGGGTAAACAAGACACCCCATCACCCTGGTGATTCACAACGATCTGACGCTTTACTGGCTTTCCGGGACATTCCTCAGACTACTAGTGTTTCACTGTTGTCCCATCTCCAAGTCATCATATGGTATGTGTATGTAAGACATTCCTGGCCAGACAGCATTGTACTGATGGGAAATCACCCTACAGAGGGGTGAGAAGAGAAAGAAATCACTGCAATCCGACCCGCCACAAATCATCACTTCCCAAGACGGCTGGAAATGACTTCCAAGGCTGGAGACACATGAGGGATAATCACCATGAGAAAAATCATCCAATTTTTTACCTGTGATTTTTGTTCCCACGAGTGATTTTCTATGGGATCGCCAACAGTGACCTTTTAAAGCGATTTGCCACTCAGTGATTAATCATTGCCATACACACTTCAGTTTTATTATTTGATCAATTCCCGATTCAATTGAAAAAAAAAAAAAAAAACAGCCATATCTTTCCTTACAATCGACTTAGAGTTGATCGGATTCAAGGATCAGGACTGGCTCCTGATCATGTGATGGCTGTGAAAGCCAATCACAGTGGTCACATGATGCAGAAGCCACTCCATGTCCTTGTGCATTAAAACCCACTTAAAGTAGAACTAAAGTCTCCAGGCAGGAATGTATGCAATAAAATAAATCAAATTGCCTGCTCAAAGTCTTCAATAGAATGTACAGTTTACATTCCACCACATGTGCGTGAGGATGAGTGAATACTGCACATGTACAGGAGTGGCATCCAGTGACATACCATGGACAGGGCGGGCCACAGGAGTGGTTACCATGGGTGCAAAATTCATAAGGGTTCAGGGTGTGAAATCGGTCTGTGCGCACTCCCTTTCTGGACTTGTCAGTAACTGCTTGGTTACATTATATTCATAGGGTAGTTCCGGAGGAAGCATTAAAATACTTTTTTTAAGCTCAACTCCAGCCTTACCTTTTTTTCCCCCACCCACTTGTACCAAGTCCTCTCCTGCGTTGAAACTGATTACTCTCAATTTCCTGGCTCTGATCTCCTTCCTGGAACCATTACTAACTGGCATGCCATGCACTGGAACTACCAATGAGCTTGGAGGAAGGGGGGAATGGGGTTATACAGAGCGGCATCCACAAGATGGGCACAATAATGGGTTGAATGGTGTGGGGCTGCATAATGAAGCGTGGGAGTATACAGGGGGGGGGGTGCTTGCTTCAAGTGGAGGTTCACCAAAAAATTAAATTTTTAACATTACATTCAGCTGAGTTGTCCTAATGACAATCGGCAGTTTTTTTTCCCGTACATACCGTATTTTCACCGCCGCTTCCGGGTATGTCTTCTGCGGGACTCGGCGTTCCTATCTGATTGACAGGCTTCCGACTGTCGCATACTGCGCGTCACGAGTTGCCGAAGGAGCCGAACGTCTGTGCGCAGGCGCCGTATAGAGCCGCACCGACGTTCGGCTTCTTTCGGCAACTCGTGATGCGCTGTATGCAACGGTCAGAAGCCTGTCAATCAGATAGGAACGCCCAGTCCCGCAGAAGACATACCCGGAAGCGGCGGTGAAATACGGTATGTAAGGGGGAAAAAAAACAGCCGATTGTCATTAGGACAACTCGGCTGAATGTAATGTTAAAAAATGTATTTTTGGGTGAACCCCCGCTTTAAGCTGGATCAAAATTGAACAATTGAGGTGGGCAGGACAGGAGGCTGGCCTGTATGGATGGGGGCACCAGCAGGGGCGGACTGACAACTCATGGTGCCCCCGGGCAATAAAAGATTATGGGGCCCCCTGGCTTACAGATGGCCAGGAGGCAGTGCAGAGGCGGGGCAGCTAAAATCTCTGGATTTTCACATCAAAAGCATGTCAGTTTCGGACATATCAGGGACAGATGTAAAAAAAAACACAGATTTTTACATACTGTCCCTGGTTTTACTGAGCCTGGCAACCCTGATGGGGCCCCCTAGTGGCATGGGGCCCTCGGGCAGTGCCTGAGTGACTCAATGGTCAGTCCACCCCTGGGCACCAGTGAGCTCATTCTAAAAAACCAAATTGGATGATTGCTGAGAGTAGCATCCCCTGAGCTCGCACATACCTTGTCCCCATGTCAGAATACAATGACACTATGAGAAGGATTCCTCCATCCACTGTAAATGGTAAAATTGGTTCAATTAAAAAACAAGCCATGTATGGGCAGCTTTAGGAGGGTGCATGAGAAAGCTGGGCACACGGGAACTCAGGTAAGGCATAGATTTTCCTACTATGTATCATACATGTATATTTCTGGTGGGACTGGTACAGTACCAACGGTCCATGGGTTAGGGGGTGCAATACTTGCCTTCCCTCGGGCACTGGCAACCCCCACACTATGCCACTGAAGACCTTATTCCACGCCAGCCAATGAAGGTGGCCACAGCCCAACACCTAGAAGAAAGTGGGCAGAAGACAGGACCTGGGAGTGTTGAAGGAAAGTTATGTATGGGGGACTTTAGTTGTACTTTAGGAACTGCTGGAAGGAGGAGTAACAGGCGGCATCATATGGGATCTGCCTTCAGTGGCACTTTCTAATGAAGTTCTAACAAAGACAAAGAATACCCAACAAAGGGGGTCAAGCCCCTTCCAGAGGATGATGATGAAGGCTTTGTTGGGAAGAATGATGTGTGCCCACACTGATTGGAGGCACGTGGATGGTACAATAGAAAGGAGAATAGAGGCATGCTGGGAGCACACAATGAGCCCGGACACTAATGACAACATCTATGTATGGCTCCCCATTCATCTTACCTTTATGGGCGCTCCGATGCAGGCTGCTGTCTCCGGACACTCTCAGTCCTCACACAACATACACTTCAGATGGCGGCTAAAAGTTTGTCCCTCGGCCAGCCCGTACTCCAGGGATGGAGGGATGAATGGAGCTGAGACTTCCTCTGTCCGCCACTCTCAGCCTGTCCTGGGGAGAGGCCGGGAGAGGTACAGCCGTAGATTTCTGCCTCCTCCTTACCCACCTAGGCTCAGCGTCCCGCCTACACATGGCCTATAGAGAGCGGACAGCGCCCCCCGCTGGAGAACGGAGAGTTACAGGAGACATTGGATTCATTGCACATTCTCATCTAAACCCACGAAAAAATCTCATATACTGTATTGCAGTTTAGCAATCCTTAAAGCGGGAGTTCACCCAATTAAGTTTTTTTTTTCTCTTTTCCCCTTAGATGGATGCTCGTTTTGTCTAGGGGATTCGGCTAGTTGTTTTAAAATATGAGCTGTACTTACCGTTTTCGAGATGCATCTTCTCCGCCGCTTCCGGGTATGGGTCTTCGGGAGCGGGCGTTCCTTCTTGATTGACAGTCTTCCGAGAGGCTTCCGACGGTCGCATCCATCGCGTCACTAGTAGCCGAAAGAAGCCGAACGTCGGTGCGGCTCTATACTGCGCCTGCGCACCGACGTTCGGCTTCTTTCGGAAAATCGTGACGCGATGGATGCGACCGTCGGAAGCCTCTCGGAAGACTGTCAATCAAAATAGGAACGCCCAGTCCCGCAGCCCATACCCGGAAGCGGCGGAGAAGATGCATCTCGTAAACGGTAAGTACGGATCATATTTTAAAACAACTAGCCGATTCCCCTAGACAAAAGGAGCATCCATCTAAGGGGAAAAATAGTTATGTATGGGTGAACCTCCGCTTTAACCACTTCAGCCCCAGAATAATTTACCCCCTTCCTGACCAGAGCACTTTATGCGATTCGGCACTGCGTCGCTTTAACTGACAATTGCGCGGTCATGTGACGTGGCTCCCAAACAAAATGTACATCCTTTTTTTTCTCACAAATAGAGCTTTCTTTTGTTGGTATTTGATCACCTCTTCGATTACATTTTTTGCGCTATAAACAAAAAAAACGTAAATTTTGAAAAAAATTCAATATTTTTTACTTTTTGTTATAATAAATATCCTCAAAAAATATATATTAAAAAAAATTTCCCTCAATTTAGGCTGATAAGTATTCTTCTACATATTTTTGGGAAAAAAAAATCGCAATAAGCGTTTATTGATTTGTTTGCGCAAACGTTATAGCAAAATAGGGGACTGTTTTATGGCATTTTTATTAATATTTTTTTTCTTTAACTAGTTATGGCAGTGGTCGGCGATTTTTATCGGGACTGCGACATTATGGCGGATCTCCGGAGAGGAGATCACTCGTTGCAGGATACCGACAGCGTTGGAGCGGAGACCGAGAGTGGATTACCACCGCTGGAATTTTTTTTTCTAATAAAGGACTTTCCCAACGGTGTGTGTGTTTTTTTTACAATTATTTACACTTTCTTTGGGAAATGGTAGAGGTACAATGTACCTCGTTACATATTCAGATAGGGGGGCTGGGATCTGGGGGTCACCTTTGTTAAAGGGGTCTTTCAGATTCCGATAAGCCCCTTTCCTGGAACGATGGAGCAGATCAATCATTGGCCGGGACCCGCTGATCGACTTGTGCTGTAACAAATCACAGCACAGTCGAGTAGGCGGGCGCACGCACCCCCTAACCAGAAGCGCTGATCACGTATCAGATATGTGATCCAGCACTGAGCGAAACCCGGCAAGCAATTCATGGAATCGGTCTCCAGAAGGGCATGTAAAAACAATTGTTTTGTATGTACCCTGCTCACACTTGATCACAACCTTCGGGTAAACTGTGGTGCAGTGCAAAAAATCTATACCATGTCTCTTCTTCCCTGGATTTAGACATAAATGTGACACTGACATTCCATTACAGTCTGTGCGGCATTTTACAATGCAGGAAGTGTGAACCAGCTCTAAAGCTGAAACTATTGGGTCACACAGTACCACCTCCAGTAAAGTGCATCCCCGTGTTCTGCTAGTTAATGTACAAATTCTCCCTCCAGTTATGTTGGAATCCGGCGCTGTGGGGGTTAAGAGCAGCAACTGCGACTGTAAATGATTGTGCCTGTGGTGACCCACTGCCCTCTACTGTCAGCAGCTAGCATTACACTGTAATGTAAAATGATGTATGTCACTTCCTGACTTGGATGTGGTTGGGGTATATATGCATAATTCCACTAAGACTCTTGTTGAGCCCTTTGCTGATAATACCTGTTTGTACATTGGATGTATGTACTGTTATTAATCTTTTTTTTATATAAAGCTTTTGTTATTTCTATATTGGTGTGCATCTAACTATATACTTATGGTTAAAGTGTTACTAAACCCAGGACTCTGCATTCACTATATCGGGTCACCCTCAGTACACAGAACGTGGAAATGCAATTATTTTAGTAAATATAACCTGCTAAATACCTTTTCTCATCGTGTCTTGTGACTTCTATTAGTGTCTGGTTAAAGCTTGTAGGAGGAATTTTCATTCTACTCTGACTGTCCTATGAGGCTGCATAAATCCTGATTTTATGTCTGGACAGTGGCTCTGTGCTGATCACATCCCAAAAAATGTAAATAAAAACCTCTCTAGCAATACACACCAAACTGAGCATGTGCAGAGTGCCCCCAAGGCTCTGTTCTATCAGCAGATGGATTGGGGACAGTAAATGAAGGGGGGGATCAGAGACGACAGGATCAAACAGCCTTTTTACACAATGTGGAGGGATAACCCCTTAAATTCCACAGTGACTATAACAGGCATGCTTTACTGAATATACAGCTGTGGGTTTAGTAACACTTTAAAGCGGATCTCCACTCTAAAGTGGAGTCCCGCTGATCGGCACCCTCCCCCCCTCCGGTGTCACATTTGACACCTTTCAGGGGGGAGGGGGGTGCAGATACCTGTCTACAGACAGGTATCTGCACCCACTTCCGGCCCTACGATACGGGCAAAGGACGGGTTTTTTTTTTCCCCTTCCCGTCCGTCCCCCGTTGTATGCTGGGAACACTCGGCTCCCAGCACACAGCGGGAGCCAATCGGCGGGCGCAGCGCGACTCGCGCATGCGCCGTAGGGAACCGGGCAGTGAAGCCGGAGCGCTTCACTTCCTGGTTCCCTCACCGTGGATGGAGGGGGGAGCAGCAGGGTGACGAGCGATCGGCTCGTCATCTGCTGCGATCACCGCTGGACTCCAGGACAGGTAAGTGTCCTTATATTAAAAGTCAGCAGCTGCAGTATTTGTAGCTGCTGGCTTTTAATATATTTGTTTAGTGGCACATCCGCTTTAATGTTATATGTCGGCTACATATACTGATACGCAAATGTGGTGGTGCACTGATTCGGACGGTGCAATTGCTGGCAATAGCCGCCAACATGTCAAATTGCTGCAATGTGAACCAGGGCTTAATCTCCCCAATAGGGATACAGACAGCAATAACAACTTGACAGTGGTTCTAAGCCTTACCAATCTATCCAAATCTAAAAAAAAAAAGCTCTTGTTATACTTTCATTTAAATATGTTTATAGTTTATGGGTCTTTGTTATTAGGTGGAGTTATAATTGTGTCTTCTTTTTTTTAATGTATTCATTGTTGTGCTTAAAGAATGCAATGATTAATATCAAATAAGTTTATATTTTATGACATGTACATTATTCAATTGTGGATGTAGCCAGGCAATATTATTTTTTAATAAAAGTAGCGGATTGATTTATGTTAGAGGTATAAACTTTACCTAATAGTATATACTTAAAGGTATTGTTGGAACATTTATACAACTTGCGGAAGGTATTTAAATAGTTTAGGAGGTTTTAATGTAAAAATAAAAAAAACAGTTTTTCTTAATTCTGCTTTGAGTGGAAATATCTAAAATGTGAGTTTATTTTATATTAAGGTAATAATATGCAGTGGGTATAGAAAAGAATCACCCCCTTTAAAATAACCACACTTTGTTGTTTTGCAGCCTGAAATGAAGACAGACACAGTTTTTGTTTTTGTGCAACATCCAAGTGAAAGATATAACATCAACATATTAGAATTTTTTTTTCAAAAACAGAATCACTGAGTTGGAAAAAAGATCACCCCCCTCCTAAAAAAGACTTGTAAACTCAATTAGGTGTAGCTAATTACCTTCTCAATGGCACACAAAGCCATTTGATTTTCAACTTTGATCAGCTGTGGTAATTTTGATTAGCTCAGCATGAAAAGAGCTTTCCTGGAGCATTTCAGTCCCTGGTAGTGCAACTGAAGCAAACAATCAACTATGGATGGCAAGGCACTGTCAAAAATGTACAGGATAAAGTTGTAGACAGGCACAAGTCAGAAGATGGATACAAATAAATCAAACACTTTATCAATGCCTAGAAGCACAGTAAACTCTATTATTAAGAAGTGGAAGGCTAATTGATACAACACAGACCAGTGGCAGCCGGTCCATAAGGGGCGCAGCGAGCCATCCCACTTATCTTTATGCACCGGCCTCTAATCTCCATGCGGGGCACCAGACACATAAACTTCTATGGCCTCGTACACATGACCAGACATGTCCAATGAAAACGGTCCGCGGACCGTTTTCATCGGACATGTCTGCTGGCAGATTTTGGTCTGATGTGTGTACACACCATCAGACCAAATTCCCCATGGACAGAATACGCGGTGACGTGGCGGCGACGTGCGCGACCCAGGAAGTTCAATGCTTCCACGCATGCGTCGAATCACTTTGACGCATGCAAGGGATTGCGGCCCAGCGGACATGTCCAATGAGTCGTACTAACCATCGGACATGTCCGACGGACATGGTTCCAGCACACATGTTTCTTAGCATGCTAAGAAACATTTGTCCGCTGGAAACCTGTCCGCTAGCCCAGGAATCCGGTCCGATAGGCCGTACAGACGACCGAACATGTCCGCGGAAACTGGTCCACGGACCAGTTTCAGCAGACATGTTCGGTCGTGTGTACGAGGCCTGAGAGATAGTTTTTTTTTTTTTAGCACATGATTAGAGCCGGCAGCTCTAATTGGTTTCAAAAAGGGTAGGCTCGGGGCGCAGAAGAAAATCTGCTGCCCTTCGCCATGAAGTTGTCAATAGGAAGAAGGTTTACCTTCCAACATGACAATGACCTAAAGCACACAGAAAAAATTACCACACAGTGGTTGAAGGAGAAAAAGGTGAATGTCTTTGCATGGCCTAGTCAGAGCCCAGACTTAAACTCTATGGGCCAGATTCACAAAAGAGATACGACGGCGTATCTCCTGAAACGCCGTTGTATCTCTGAGATCCGCCCATCGTAACTATGCGCCTGATTCATAGAATCAGGTTACGCATAGTTCTCACAAAGATCCGACAGGTGTAATTGACTTACACCGTCGGATCTTTGAGCCTGGGGGTGCTGCTGAAATCCAGGTGTGGCCTGAAGAGACCGTCTTGATGATCCAAAAATCGCGAATTGAGGCCGCTCAAACATGCCGAAAGTGGAGAAGGCGAGCCCCTACCTGATATGCTTGGGCGGGCCCAATTTCAAAAAGACTTGGTAGACTCCTGATTGCTAGAAGAAGGAGTACTCTTAGTTTGCTTCTTGAAAAAAGACTATCTGGATTTCCAGGACCTTGAAAATTCACAACCAGGTCTGTAGCTGCGTGCTTCCCTTGCACGGTCTGTATTCTGTGCTCTGAAAAAGGTGCGTTTCTGATTTTGTAAACGCCTATCGAGTTTATTGCCAAAGAGAGAAGTGCCCTCAAAGGGATTGCAGCACCAAGCTTGCTTTGAAGCTGGACCTGCCGGCCAGGGACGGAGCTATAAAGCACGGCGGGCAGTAACCGCTGACAACATTACTCGAGCCCCTAGGCGATTAACATCAATAGAGGCCTCCCCCAGAAAGGCTGTTGCTAGCCTGATTTCCTGAATAGGAGAGCTCTTGGCCATTTCTTCAGAGATACTTCTGAGGGAGTCATTCACATTACCTGACCATGCCTCTAAGGCTTTTGAGACAGCTGCTAAAGCCATAATTGGTTTACAGACTGATCCTGCTGTCAGGTAGATTCTCTTCAGGTCTGAATCAATCCGTCTCTCTAGAGGAGAAAGAAACCGTATCTTCCATGGGAAGGGTTACGTATCTCACCAAACGCATCAAAGCTGCATCAACCAATGGAGCAGAGTCAAGATGTTTTACGTCTTCCTCTTTAAAAGGATATCATTTTGCAATTTTTGACTGCATAGAGCTTTTTTTATCAGGTTTACCCCATTCTTCTGAGATAATGGCACCTATTTCCGTGACAAACGGGAAATAATGTTGCTCCTTATTGAGCTGTTTAAAGAGTTTTCTTTGTTTGGGAGGAAAGATAATTGGATCTTCCAAATTCAAAACTTCCTTGACTGCTTTCACTAAAGCAGGAACTAAGGCATAATCCAGGCATATCCAAAGTCCGGCCCACGGGCCAATTGCGGCCCTCGTTCCAGTTTAATGTGGCCCCACTGGTAATTTGGATTTATATATCTTTTGTGGCCCCCAATGAATCCCTGAGCGCCGGCGGGGATATACCGTATTTATCATTCTGGCAGCCTCGGAGGGGACAGGGAGGGGGCCGGATGAATCCTGTCAGATTACATACAGGAGAATCTTCTGTTTACTCAGCAGCATTTGTAATAGGAAGTCCCGTCTCCTGGGCTAGCATTGGATGACTGTTCTGTCTATCATAGGAGGCGGGACTTTGTATTAAAGAGGCCGCCGAGCAAACAGGAGATTCTCCTGTATGTAATCTGTTTGCTCTTGTACCGCCCCCCTCCCTGTCCCCTTCCAAGGCTGCATGGCGGCATGAATCAGGCTGCACTGATGGCAATGGTGAGGCTGCACTCATGGCACTGGTGAGGCTGTACTCATGGCACTGGTGAGGCTGCACTCATGGCACTGGTGAGGCTGCACTCATGGGCAGTGACCCTTATTTTGCCTCACAGTTTATTTTATTTCACCACACACAGCCACAAAAGCAAGAGAATTCTTGTTGGTCAGCATATTTGTTAATTTGCATTTAATTTTAATGATTCAAAGAATGTCAGGCAAAATGTTCGGCCTTCACACATGTTCACTTCATCAAATCTGGCCCTCTTTGAAAAAAGTTTGGACACCCCTGGCATAATCAAAGCCTATCCCTGTATCATCCACTTCTGAACCACTCTCTGAGGGGGGAGCTGAGGGATGGCTGATTTAAGCAACTTTAAAAGTCTTATGCACTTGTCCCTGATCCAGCAAGGGAATCATTGGGTCTGGAGGAGAATCATGCTGCACTCTGGCATCTCTCTCTTGTAGCGACTTGTCCATGACCCGCTTAACCAATGCTTCTAGGTGTTTTCCTTCCCTTTCATTGGCTGCCTTTGAAAAACAACGGCCACAAAGGGACATGCTAGCAGGAACCAGAGCCTTGCACCCCCAACAAAATCTCTCTGACCTCTTGCTGTGAGATGAGGGGGTGCCGGTGGTGTGATTTAGAGGACCCGCTGCGTCTGCGGGACTCGCTGTGATGTTGGTCAGACCCAGAAGGGCTGAGAAAAGAAGAACAGAGAGAGAGAGACAAGTATAGTCATGACAATGCTCAATAGTTCACTCTCTTCCCCCCCAACAGGCAAAGAAAACATAGTTTTCCAATCTTACCTGCTGAGAGAGAGCTGGTCACTAGGAGGCAGTGAAGCATCCATCATAGAACAGACACACTGTAGGTGGGAGAGTCAAACATCAGATCTCAAATGGCTAAACACATGCTAAAATACGACCGTTCTGAACGCACACTTACTTGAAGTAGTCTCTGTAAATGCACTGGGAAACCGTCGTTTCGAACGATCGTTCCTGAACTTCACAGATTTCCCCGGCTTTTTAAAACTGGCGTGCGTGACGACACGACTGCGCCAGACCGCGATCCTCACGCGCATGCGCAAACCAAGCCATGCTTTCATTCCCAGACCCGTCTGTTCGTAGAACACAGACGGAACCTGGGAAGTAAGAGGGAGCGGCGGCTGGAACGCACGGGGAACCAGCCGCACACTGGGCAAACTGCAATCATGAAATACAAGGAAAAAACAAACATAAACACTGCTGCCATGAAGGCGATACCGCTTACCACCACCTACGATCAATTCGGCCAGGGACACCGCATCCATACACACACCAGGCTTTCAGCAGATAATGGCCACCTGCACATTGCTAGGTATTCAGGCCTGTGCGCCGACGTAACTCCTTTCTGAATCTAACCCCTAGCGTCTACAAAATAGGGGATAGATTTATGGCATTTTTATTAGTGTTTTTTTAGTAATGGCGGTGATCTGTGTTTTTTATTGTGACTGCGATATTGCGGCGGACACATCGGACACTTTTGACACTATTTTGCGACCATTGTCATTTACACAGCAATCAGTGCTATAAAAAGAGTAGAGAATATGATTATTCCTGCGCTATCATATGTGGGAAGAGGAAAGTGAACTGCTGCAGCACCGAATAGGGTCAAACCATACCCATAGAGAAATTAGATAAAGTGGAGGTTGGTGGTGTGCTGTTCCAAAGGTAAACTGATAATGAATATAGATAAGTACATGGGTGCAAAAAATGCTAACCCTGTGACTACAGACTGAAAAATCTCAGAAGGTGAATGTAAATATAAAAAAATACAATATCAAAGTGCAATGTGCATACAAAAATACTACGGGCTAGATTCAGGTACAGTTACGACGGGCGTATCAGTAGTCGTAACTCCGAATCCGCGCCGTCGTATATTTAAGCGTATGCTCAAACTGAGATACACTTAAATGTTGCTAAGATACGACCAGCATAAGTCTCCTACGCCGTCGTATCTTAGCTGTCTATTTACGCAGGCCGATAGGGGAATGTACGCTGATTTACGCCTAGAATATGTAAATCAGCAAGATACGCCTATTCACGACTGTATACGCTCACCCGTCGCAGTAAAGATACGCCGTTTACGTAAGGCTTTTTCCGGCGTAAAGTTACCCCTGATATAGGAGGCGTATCCAATGTTAAGTATGGACGTCGGGACAGCGTAGAATTTTCTGTTGTTTATGTCGTTTGCGTAAGTCGTACGCAAATAGGGCTGTGCGTAAGTTACGTTCACGTCGAAAGCATTGACTATTTGCGACGTGATTTTGAGCATGCGCACTGGGATACGTTCACGGACGGCGCATGCACCGTTCGTTAGGAACGTCAATTACGTGGGGTCAAGGCTCATTTTAATACAACACGCCCACTGCCTGGACAATTTGAATTAGGTGGGCTTACGCCGGCCCATTTACACAACGCCGCCGTAACTTAGGCCCCATACACACGATAGAATCCATCCGCTGAAAAATCCCAGCAAATGGGTTTCAGCGGATAGATCCTATGGTGTGTACACTCCAGCGGATCTGTTTCCGCGGATATTTCTCCCCTGGGATGGATTCCAGCAGATCGAATATTTGCTGACATGCCAAACAAATCTATCTGCTGGAATCCATCCCAACGGATGGATCCGCTGGTCTGTATAGACTCACCGGATCCATCCGTCCGAAGGGATCCCCCGCATGCGTCGTAATGATTCGACGCATGCGTGGAATTCCTTATATGACAGCGTCGCGCACGTCATAATCGCGGCGACGGCGCGACACGTCATCGCCAGAGGATTTCGGCGCGGATTTCAATGCGATGGTGAGTACACTCCATCGCATTAAAATCTGCTGAAATCCTCGAGAGGATTTATCCGCGGAAACGGTCCGCTGGAACGTATCCGCGGATAAATCCTCCCGTGTGTATGGGGCCTTAGAGTGCAAGTTCTTTCTGAATACAGGACCTACCGCTCTAAGTTACGGCGGCGTAGTGTATCTGAGATACGCTACGCCTGCCTAAAGATAGGCAGATCTTTCTGAATCTAGCCCTACAAGTGTGCACTGTGTGGGTTGTGCAAAAAACAGCAAATGTGCAAAATCAGCAAATAAATGTGCAAAAAACAGCAAAAGGCTTTGTGTGTAAAGTGCAAATGAGCTATGCAAATATAATAAACAGACAACTGTCTAATAAATAGACAACTAAAAAACAGCAAGTAAATGTGCAAAATCAGCAAATAAATGTGCAAAAAACAGCAAAAGGCTTCCTTATGCAAATATAATAAATGTGATATATTCTTTTCTTGTGCAAATCAGCATTCCAATGTGCAACTGGCAAAAGGTGCTGGAGAGATCTAAATCCCTTCTTTGTGCAAATACACACTAGTGGAAGTGGCCTCTTACCTTGCGGTAATGATACAACCGCATGTATATGTGCTGGGAGTAGTTGTTCCTCTCCTATGTTCCTGGGCCAATAAGGGTCTGTACCTTGGCTTTGTCTCTCAGTGGGAGCAAGGATGTTAAAAGAAAGGAAGGTTCCAGATAGTGTAGTATGTTTTTTTAAAAAGTCAGTCATTTATTAATGAACAGTAGAGGGTACTCACAAAACATAAAATAATAATGAACTTATCTCCTACGAGAGGCGAGCACATCAGCCTACGTCAGTTTCGAGTGCCTTTTAGTTCCTACGTGTGCCGTCACTACACACGTGACTTCATCAGGCGATAATGGGAAGGCACAATCAATGGGCCAGATTCATGAAGCACTTACACCGTTTTTTTGGTAGATGCACGGCGTAAGTGCAGATTTGCGCCGGCGGATCGCTGCGCCTTACCCAGAGAACCAGATTACGCCTCCAAATAGACTTCATTGCCTCGGTGTAACCTTTCCACGCCGGCGCGGCGTTGGCGCAGATTTACGCTGGTCGGATCTGGCGCGGCCATGGTTTTTGTGTTTTAAATATGCAAATGAGGTTTTTGGGCCGATTCATCAACTTAAGCTTGACCGGCGCAGGCTACTCCCGGTGAGCGGAGCTGAAATTTCCGGTGCAAAGTTACACCTCATAAAAGCAGGGGTAACTTTGCACCAAACTTGCAGAGGTCAGCTGGAGAGCAGCTAAAGCAGCAGCGTTACAAACGAACTGAGCAACAACACTTGCTGGACAAGACATAGAGGCGGTCCCCATGTTGGGAGAGGCCCTCAATAATTACAGCCCTCTCCTCTGGGCTGAAATTGGTCATCCGCCCACCTGAGGATTCCTCATCAGCCATAACTGCCCCACCACAATGCAAACGACCTAGCTTAGAAAAAAAAAAGCTTCAGTACATTTGCACCTGCAGGGCGGAAGTCTGGGCTGATTCATGGACTGGGCTTTGGTAGTGGGTCGGCGTAGCTCAGGGATCACGCCGGGGCGCAGTTCTGAGCATGTGCAGATTGGGGCATTTACCCCTGGATGTCACTGAGCATGTGCAGTCTAAGATGCGCCCCGGCGTGACCCCTGCGCCACGGTCGACACTTAATTAGCATAGGGTGACTCCCAGTTGGCCTTACCCCGCCTTACGCCGTCTAAAATCCGCCCCGCTGGGGCATCGTAGACAAAAAAAGTTTCTTGAATCACCTAACTGCCTCTCCGCGCTGGACCGGTGTAGTCTAAAAATGATGCACCACGCCGGTGCAAATCTGCACCATTGTTCATGAATCTGGCCCAATGTCTTTAAATTGTATCTCCTTTCGGTTTATTTATGATAACATGGGGTCCCCAGTGGTACTGGACCCCAGGTTATGTATTCTGGGGCTACTACCAGATGCAGAGGTGGACAAATATCACACAATCTTTATTTTTGAAACATTATTCCTAGCCCATAAAGTGATAGCGCAGAGATGGATGCAGAGTGTGCCCCCCCCCCCACGGTACAGTTATGGAAAAAAGCAGTTAATGATATCTCCTATTGACTTTAATGAGGCGGCTATTTTCTTGTGGTTCAATGTAAAGTTGTCATAGCGGCCATTTTCCTAGGGATCATATATGTCAACAAGCGTGGCCATTTTAATGGTTATCATACAGTGCAAGCCCATGGGCGGCCATTTTCTTGTGGTTCAATATATAACCATCCGGCGTGCAAAGCTGTTCCTGAGGACACATACTAAACTACCGTGTGTACAGAGAAAGTTTTTAATAAAATGTCTTGATTTTTGTCTTAAGAACAACTACTTCTGGTACAACAAAAACTATTACCATCAACAAACTGGAGTTGCGATGGGAGCCAAATTTTCTGCAAGTGTAGCAGGCCTATTCATGGCCCAGTGGGAAGAGGAGAATATTTGTTTTTAATAACAGACCTGCTGAATTAGTGATATACAAAAGGTATATCGATGATGTTTTTATCCTATGGAAAGGAGATCCCAACCAGCTAACACTATTCTTTGAAAATGTAAATATAAATGACAGGAACATAAAACTGTCCTGGGACATCAGCGAGAAAAATATAACATTCCTAGACTTGGAGATTATACAAGAAAACGCCATACTGAAGACACAAACGCACTTTAAAAATGTGGACAGGAACAGTTATCTCCCGATAGAGAGCTGTCATCATAAAAATTGGCTCTAAAATGTCCCCAAAAGTCAACTGATGCGACTAAGACGCAACTGTACTAGTCTTGACACCTTCCTGGACCAGGCAGAGAAGATGGGACAAAGATTCACTAGGAAATGCTACGACGATCATTAAAAAGAAGATATCAGAAGTGACAGAAATGAATCGCAACGCACTAATCAAAGACAAAATGAGACAGAAGCGAACAATGGCAGCAGCACCCATAATCCTGAATTATATTGAAGATTGAAAGGATTATCAAACGACACTGACACATAATTCTGGTAGATACGGTAATCAACTGCAAGATAAACTAACAATTACCCCTAGATTCATATACAAAAGAGCACCCACTATTCATGATAAAGTGGTGAAAAATGTACTTGATCCGCCAAAAAAAAACATGCACCTTCTTCACAGGGAAAGATTTTTACCCCTGCAAAAGATGTTTTGTGTGCATGAGAACCAAGCGTCCTAATAAAAAGAAATTCAATTTTGCATCCACAAGCACAGGAGACAACTATGAGGTTAAAGATTTTATTTCTAGATTGTAAGCTCTAACGAGCAGGGCCCTCTGATCATTCCTGTATTAAATTGTATTGTAACTATAATGTCTTCCCTGATGTTGTAAAGCGCTGTGTAAACTGTTGGCGCTATATAAATCCTGTATAATAATAATAATATTAATAATTTGCTGCAACACTGAAGTGGCTGTATATGCCCTGGAATGTAGTTGCGGCCTACAATACATCAGGCGCACCAAAAGACCCCTGAAGGTGCGTATCAAGGACCATGTTCAAAATATCCTGAAGGGATATGATAAGAATAGTGTGTCAAAACATTTCCTTTTATGCCACAACAAAGACCCTACAGACTTAAAATTCTGGGGCATAGAACCATATGTGAAACACCGGTTGCAGGGGGGGGGGGGGTGAGGACCCTCAGCCAGCTTGAATCCAAATGGATTTATACAATGGACACCTTCTCAAGTAGAGGCCTCAATAATGAATTTGACCTCAACTGCTTTCTTAGTGATTTCTAAATACCTCTGTTTTTTATTCAGATTTTCCGTTTTTATCAGTTTCTCAGTATGTCATTCCATCCGTGTTATTATGCTCTAACACCTTACCCTTTCTCTCTTGCCATCATCTTGCCTTGCCCCTTTTGTATATTTTTATGCTTGTTCATCTTTTTTTTAGGTCCACCATTTTATATATCATATTTTAGATTATTATGAGGTTTTAATATCATGCTTTATATTCTATATTATATATATTTTTATTTGCAATCTAATTAATAGATTGTTCTATGCTCACGACAATTCTGATGCCCACCCTACCCGGTCTATATCTCTTATATTTACACATACTTCCCCCATTTTATAATGTTGTCCATGGTCATGCTATTACCAATTTTTCCCATGGGCCATAGGGTTGTTTTTATAGTTTACAACATACTAGTTAGCTACTAGCTGCGCCTGCTTAACTATCGCCATCTCTAGATCACAGGTCCGCGCTATCTGATAACCTACTATCCGGCTGCGCCTGTTGATATACATGGTCATTTAGAAAATGGCCGCCGGATGGTTATATATTGAACCACAAGAAAATGGCCGCCCACTCTATAGTTTTGCGCTGTATGATAACCATTAAAATGGCCGCGCTTGTTGACATATATGATCCCTAGGAAAATGACCACTATGATAACTTTACATTGAACCACAAGAAAATGGCCGCCCCATTATAGTTAATAGGAGATACTATTCAAAGACATTGATTGGGCCTTCCCATCATACCCTGATGAAGTCACGTGTGTAGTGACAACATTCGTAGGGACGGAAAGGCACTCATAACTGACGTAGGCGCTATCATTTTATGGACTAGGAATAATGTTTCAAAAATAAAGATTGTGTGATATTTGTCCACCTCTGCATCTGGTAGTAGCCCCAGAATACATAACCTGGGGTCCAGTACCACTGGGGACCCCATGTTATCATAAATAAACCGAAAGGAGATACAATTTAAAGACATTGATTGTGCCTTCCCATTATCGCCGGATGAAGTCACGTGTGTAGTGACAACATTCATAGGGACAGAAAGGCACTCAGAACTGACGTAGGCGGACAAGCTCCCTGCTTGTAGGAGATAAGTTCATTATTATTTTATGTTTATTGTTTATTAATAAATTACCAACTTTTTAAAAAACATACTACACTATCCGGAACCTTCCTTTCTTTTTTTTTTTTTTTTTAATATTTATTTTAATTTTTCAAAAAAGGTATTGACAGTTGTACAATGCGGCATTATTAATCAGACAGAAAGCCAATACGAAATAATAGGGGGGTAGAGAAGGGGAGGGATATGGGATAATGGGCAAGAGGGAGGGAGACGGGAAGGGGAAGAGAAAGGACTCTAAGGGAGAGTGCATCTGGTCCGAGCTCAGGCAAACATTAAACCGGGAGAAATAGCCCGCCTTAAAGCAGGGACAGGAGGACACACCGCCTGCCCGGGACATTCAACCTTCCTTTCTTTTAACATCCTTGCTCCCGCTGAGAGACAAAAAAAAGGTACAGACCCCTATTGGCCCAGGAACATAGGAGAGGAACAACTACTCCCAGCACATATATACATGCGGTTGTCTCATTACCGCAAGGTAGGAGGCCACTTCAACTAGTGTGTATTTGCACGAAAAAGGGATTTAGATCTCTCCAGCACATTTTGGCAGTTGCACATTGGAATGCTGATTTGCACAAGAAAAGAATATATCACCACTAGTCCACTGCTCGATTACAATTTTGTACACTGGACTGGATTGGATTTCTTGGATCAGACTAGTGGACGTTATTTAGCTGTCATTTGCTGTCTGTCCTTCACATTTATTATATTTGCATAATGAAGCTGTTCATTCGCTGTTGTATCACACCTGGGTGGGATCGGAGCACACTCTCTGCGACCCAAGCCCACCCTATATTGAAGCCTATTAGAGCCTCCAAAATGCTGCCCCTGGCCAAAATGCTGAGAGTGCTCTCCTTGCGGCTAAGTGAATGGTGTCCCTGAAGATGGGAACAGGGGTCATCAGAACCAGAGAAGCAGGGATTGCCAGCTGTGCCACCAGTATCGGGTGCTGAAGAGGTAACACAGGTGTATGTACGCCTAGGAGGAGGAGGGGAGGAGCTGAAAGCCACCATGGAGGAGGAGCCGCTGCACCACTCTGCCTGCCACCTGCTGCCACAGATGGCGTGCCAGACCGACCGGCAAACAGCCCCAAAAAAAAACACCAACGGCTGCTGATTTTAGCTTCAGGACCAGGACAGATGTTCACAAAGCAGTGGCATAGTGTATTTCTTCCAGAACCCTGTGGGCAGTGGGGAAAGAGGACTATTCTTAAATGGAAAATAATGGGAAGGTAAGTCACACTATTTTTAACAAACTAAAGGACTATACGTTTGTGGGTGTTGCACCACTCCTTCTCATGAAGGGGCTAGGCACTTGTAGAAGCTACGCTGGTAGGAGTTAGACTAAAGCAGAAGTTCTGAACTGTTGTGAGAACCGTTTTTTTCAGCACTGTACTGTAATATGCCTTACTGTGATAAGTTATGAAAGAAACCTGTCGTACGGATCTTTAAGCAAAATTTATATTCTGCAAATGGTTAAACTGAACTGGTCTCTTATTCTTTCTGATACGTTAAAGGATACAGAAAATCCTTAAAGGAATATAGGGCCAGATTCACGTAGGTGAGCGGCGGCGTAACGTATCGTAGATACGTTACACCGCCGCAAGTTTTCATCGCAAGTGCCTGATTCACCAAGCACTTGCAATGAAAACCTACGCCGGCGCAAGGCGGGCCAATTCAAATGGGCGTGTGCCATTTAAATTAGGCGCGCTCCCGCGCCGGACCTACTGCGCATGCTCAGTGTCGCAATTCCCGTCGTGCTTTGCGCGCCGTGACATAATTTTTTCGAACGGCGACGCGCGTAGCGTAATTCCGTATTCCCGGACGGCTTACGCAAACGACGTTCATTTTTAAATTTCGACGCGGGAACGACGGCCATACTTTATACAGCAATACGATTGCTGTGTAAAGTTAAGGCACCAAAAACGACGACTAACTTTGCGACGGGAAACTAGACTAGCGGCGACGTAGCGAACGCGAAAATCCGTTGTGGATTGCTGTAACTCCTAATTTGCATACCCGATGCTGGTTTACGACGCGAACTCCCCCCAGCGGCGGCCGCGGTACTGCATCCTAAGATCCGACAGTGTAAAACAATTACACCTGTCGGATCTTAGGGATATCTATGCGTAACTGATTCTATGAATCAGTCGCATAGATAGAAACAGAGATACGACGGCGTATCAGGAGATACGCCGTTGTATCTCTTTTGTGAATCTGGCCCATAGACTTTAAAATACATGAGTGGAATCCTTTTGGAGTAATATCTGCTTAGCAGTGGTAGGAAAGGTTTCTCTGAGTGCACTTACCTTGTGTCATGGGTCTTGGGTGCTAAGGGGAAGCCCTTTGCAGATTAGGCCACTGAACAAGAAGAGGCCTGTGAAATGTGTAAAGGTATGATTCCCCACATGACCTTTTAGGCAAAAGTTTGTGAGGAACCTGAAAAAGCGGAGAACTAGAACTATGGTTATTGGGGTCTCAGACTGTGTAGCTTTGCATGGGAACTGGCCTAACAATGGTCGGCAAGGGGGAGCTTCAAATAGGTGAAAATTGTAAGTGAAAGTCTTTTTTTATTTATTTTATTAAATAAATCATAATTTATTGCACAATGATGGCTGGTTGCTTTCTATGAAATCCTGAGATAAATCAATGTGGAGATGTATGGAGCAATTGCTGGCATTCCGTTTGAAAAATCTTCAGATATACTTACATGAGTGGAGTGGTAACTCTGGCATAAACCAAAGGCGTTTGTTTATCTTGTTTCTGGTGAGTGTCCATTTTAGAAGGTGGTGGTGTTTCAGGAATTGGTGAAATTTGTGCAGATGTGCATTTGTACACGTGGGATTCGGAAAATCATTTCTGAAGAGGAATACTGGGACTGTCTTTTGTTAAATATATGATTTCTATCTATTCACTAATGGGGAATTTATGACTGCAGCAGATTCATTATTTAACTACTTAAGACCCGGACCATTATGCAGGTAAAGGACATGCCCCTTTTTGCGATTCGGCACTGCGTCACTTTAACCGACAATTGCGCGGTCGTGCGACGTGGCTCCCAAACAAAATTGGCATCCTTTTTTTCCCACCTCTGTGGTTTTTATTTTTTGCACTATAAACAAAAATAGATTGCTATAATAAATATCCCCAAAAAATATTCCTCAGTTTAGGCCGATACGTATTCTTCTACATATTTTTGGTAAAAAAAATCGCATTAAGCGTTTATTGATTGGTTGCGCAAAAGTTATAGCGTTATAGGGATAGTTTTATGCCATTTTTATTAATCTTTTTTTTTTTTACTATTAATGGCGGCAATCAGCATTTTTTTTTTCATGACTGCGACATTATGGCGGACACATCGGACACTTTTGACAAATTTTTGGGATCATTGTCATTTTCACAGCGATAAGTGCTTTAAAAATGCACTGATTACTGTGAAAATGACAATGGCAGTGAAGGGGTTAACCATTAGGGGGGGTTAAGTGTGCCCTAACGAAATGATTCTTACTGTAGGGGGGTGTGGCTGGATATTTGACGTCACTGTTCGAAATTCCGTATAACAGGGTACAGACGATCAGTGCCAAGCCACAGAGAAGAACGGGGAAGGTTTGTTGACACTCACCTCTCCCTGTTCTTCAGCTCCTGTGACCCGATCGTGGGACACCTGCGGCGATCCAGCCCGCGGGTCCCACTGGCGTGGTCACGGAGCTGCGGCCCGGGTCGCGAGCGCGCCCCACGGCTGGGCACTTAAAGGGCAACGTAGCTGTACGTGTCTGTGCCCAGCCGTGCCATTCTGCCGACGTATATCAGCGTTAGGCGTTCCTCAAGTGGTTAAAGACATATTGACACATTTTTTATATTTTTTTGTGCCAGTGACACATATATCACATTGAACTTTAACACCCTTATTATTTACATCAGATGTACATTATAACACATAAAGTGATGAAAAACCCACAAGAAACATGCATGGTCCGATTTGGTAGTTTTAGCCTCAGAAAAATTAGTTAAAATCTGCATCTGCTGTCTCCTTAACTCAGTGTTTCTCAATTCTAGTCCTCAAGGTGCACCAACAGGTCATGTTTTCAGGATTTACAGATGAAACAGCTGTGCTAATTACTAAGGCTATGAAACTGATCAAATCACCTGTGCAAAATAATGGACAGCCTGAAAACATGACCTGTTGGTTCGCCTTGAGGACTGGAATTGAGAAACACTGCCTTAAAGGGTCACTAAAGGAAAACATTTTTTTTTGCTGAAATGACTGTTTACAGGGTATAGAGACATAATAGTTAACTGATTCCTTTTAAAAATGATTAAAAATAGAAAAAAAAAAAAACATATAATGTACCTGCAGTTTAGTTTAGTTTTTGCTGTTGTTTCCTGGTTCTCTGATGTACAGAGCCAGAGAGCCAATAGAGGGCAGTGAAGGTTTTGTAAAACGAAACTGGATTGGTGCTGAGGGCTTTTAGACACAGTGGGCCAGATTCATCAATAGATACGCCGGCGGATCTCCTGATCCGCCGTCGTATCTGTGAGACCCGACGGTCGGATCTGTGAGATCCCACGGTCGGAGCTATGCGACTGATTCATAAGAATCAGTTCCGCATAGATCTCCCTTAGATCCGACTGGTGTAAGTGACTTACACCAGTCGAATCTTAGGCTGTAATCTCCAGCCGGCCGCTAGGTGTCGTCGCTTTGCTTTACAAGTCGCATATGCAAATGAGGAGAACCACCGATTCACGTCCGTACGCCCGCCCGTCGCTCTTTTTCAACGTCGTTTGCATTCGGCTTTTTCCGGCGGATAGCTACCCCTGCTATATGAGGGGTAGCTAATGTTAAGTATGGCCGGCATTCCCGCGCCGAGATTCAAAATTTTTACGTCGTTTGCGTAAGTCGATCGGGAATCCCGATGGCCGCAATTGACGTACCCGCCGCTAACAATGATGTCCTAGCGACGTCATTTGGAGCATGCGCACTGGGCTTTTTCGCCGGCGGCGCATGCGCAGTTAAATCGGCGCGGGAACGTGCCTGATTTAAATTGTACACTCCCCCTAGCCGCGGAATTTGCATTCCGCCGGGGGGAGTTACGATCCAACGGTGCAATTTGCGAGGTAAGTGCTTTATGAATCATGCACTAGCCTCGCTAAATTGCACCGGCGGATCGTAAATCAGGTAGATCTAGCGGATCTAAAGATCCGCTGAACTACATGAATCTGGCCCACTGTAATCACACCTCCTTGATTAGTCACCACAGTGAGAAATCTCCCAGTACTGTGGTGATCAGGAAACAGACAACCAGGAAGTGTCCAGAACAGAGAGGAATTACAGCAACATCAAAGCAAAAACAAACAATGAGGACATGAAACCAGGACTGCAGAAAGGTAAAGGAAGCTATTTAGCTAAAAAAAAAAAAAAAATCCTTTAGTGACCCTTTAACTATTTAAAAAATGTACATTGTTATATTGGTGGTTCGTTGATTTATATTGAAGAGTTTATTACAAAATATTTGTAGCAATGTTAATAATATTAAGTGCTAATTGGCTTTGGTCTGTTCTTTTTTCCCTTCCCCAAATATTTCCACTTATTTATAACTTAAATCCATGAAAGTTTTGCGTTACATATATGCCTTAGGCCATGAAAAGCCTATTTGTAGACACACCTGTTGGAACAACAAGCAGAATTCTATTGTTACAAACAGATTGGATGTCCTCATTACAAATATCTATTGTTAGAAATGTAAGGTTTATTGTAGATAAAAGAAGAATGATGAGGAAAAATAGTAACCATGGGAAGGGAAGCCCACGTAGTAGATAACATTTCTTAGGTAAAAGGAAACCTGCCATTCTGTAAGTTTACCAGACTTCAAAGATTTTTGAAAACTGTGGTGTTATTATTATACCAACACAACAAGGTGTTAGATGGGTACTACCCTTTCAACCTGTTTTAAAGCATTGTGTCATTGATATGTGCAGGTGAGTCCAGTGGTGAAATCAAAGTCTTGATTGTATTATTATTTAAGTGTAAATGTAAGGCTAGATTCAGCAACAAGATGCAGCGTATCTCCAGATACGCCGCAGTAATTTAAAATCTGCGCCGTCGTATCTTTACGCCGATTCTCAAAGGCAGATACGTTGAAAAAATAGGCTTCCTCCGCCGACGTAATTTGAATACGGCGGCGTATAATTGTGTGCAATTTCACGCTGGCCGCTAGGGGCGCTTCCGTTGTTTTCGGCGTAGAATATGCAAATGACCTAGATACGCCGATTCACAAACGTACGTACGCCCGGCGCAATTTTGTTACGTCGTTTACGTTAGGCTTTTTCGGCGTAAGGTTGCTCCTGCTATTATGAGGCGCAGCCAATGTTAAGTATGGATGTGGTTCCCGCTTCGAATTTTTAATTTTTTACGTCGTTTGTGTAAGTCGTTCGCGAATAGGGCTGGACGTAATTTACGTTCACGTCGAAAGCAATGACGATTTGCGGCGGAATTTCGAGCATGCGCACTGGGATTCTTTCACGAACGGCGCATGCGCCGTTCGTAAAAAACGTAAAATACGCGGGGTCACCATTAATTTAAATAAAACACGCCCCCCTCATCCTCATTTGAATTAGGCGCGCTTACACCGGCCCCATTTACGCTACGCCACCGTAAGTTAGGAGGCAAGTGCTTTGTGAATACAGCACTTGCCTCTCTAACTTACGGTGGCGCAGCGTAAAGACCATACGCTATGCCGCCGTAAAAATGCGCACATCTAGGTGAATCTAGCCCTATATCTTTAACCATTTTAAGATACAAAGCAGGGCTCAAGTCCTGTGGGAACGCTTGGGAACGGAGTCCCTGCCCTTTTTTCACAGCAGGAACGCAGTTCCCTTTGCAGGACTAGAGCAGCCGAGCCGCCAGAGCCAATCCTTCACTAAGTGGCGATGCCCAGCTCGAGTCACTGTCAGGGGCAGGCGAACCTTAGTAATCCTTTATGTTACTGGCCGCTTCCTGTATATGGATTCATTGGGTAGTGTGCGGGTATTCCGTCACTTCCTCGATGCCGCAATGTCTCCTGGGAGCTCTTGTCATTGTTCCCAGGAGACTTTGCGGAGGTCTGCCACGATTTATCGCGGGATTTAGAAAGAACTTGCTTAAATGTCTCCTGGGAACAATGACAAAAGCTCCCAGGAGACATTGCGGCATCGAGGAAGTGACGGAATACCCGCACACTACCCGATTAATCCATATACAGAAAGTGGCCAGTAACATAAAGGATTAATAAGGTACAGTGGATCGAAAAAACAAACAAACATGCGGTTTAGTAATTATGCATATGAGCGCATCATTTATTTTTTTTGGTGGGGGATCTTGGGTGGGAGTTCCCACATTTTTTTCCCCAGGACTTGACCCCTGATACAAAGGCTATTTCAAGTGAAAAGGCTTTAAAGGAGAAGTACAGGCAAAGCTCATTTGGCTGTACTTCTCCTGTGGATTACAACAGTTCGTTCTGCACTCCTGTGACCAGTTTTCACCTGACAGCAGGCTGAAGCCCGCTGTCAGCTGACGCCACACAGCCATTCCAGGCTGGGTAAAGATCGCGACCATATGGTCTGGATCCACCCAGATGCCTGGATTGGCACCTGGCTCAGCCTCTCAGCAAACCCCTGAGAGCCTGAGCCAGCCGCTCTCACCCTTTCCATAGTCGCTGATTGCTGCCAATACTAGTATAAAAAAAAACAGTATATATTTCATAGTTTGTAGAGGCTATGGCCCGGATTTACATACGCTACGGCGGCATAAATATGCGCCGATGTATCATTTTTATGCTACGCCTGGCACAGCGCAGAGAGGCAAGCACTGGATTCACAAAGCCAGTGCTGCCAAATCAGCGCTGGGTTTCTTAGGCGTAAGTTGGCGTAAGTGGAAGTGGGTGTGAGCCATGCTAATGAGGCATGACCCCATGCAAATGATGGGCCAAGCGCCAGATAGATACGAATAAGGAATGGCGCATGCGCCGTTCCGTGGACACATCCCAGTGCGCATGCTCAGAATCATGTCGGAACGAATGCCTAAGATACGACGGATCACTGCCTACGGCGTGAACGTAACCTACGCCCAGCCATATTCACGTACAACGTAAACGATGTAAAATACGACGGCTTGTGTTCCCTGGTCCATACCTTTGCATGGGTTGCGCCTCATATATGGGGAATAACTTTACGCCAGACGTACGACTTACGCAAACTGCGTATATTATGCGCCGGGCGCAAGTACGTTCGTGAATCGGCGTATCTCCCTCATTTGCATATGTGCCTAGAAAATCAATGGGAGCGGTAAATGGGCCCAGCCTAAATATGCGCCCACTCAACCCCGGCGTAGGCAAGTTACGTCGGTTGGATGAAGCCTATTTTCAGGCGTATCTAGTTTTGTGGGCACGGCACACAGATACGACGGCGCATATTTACACTTATGCGGCGTATCTCGAGATACGTCGGCTTAAGTGCTTTGTGAATCCGGGCCTATAACTTTGCAAAACCAATCAATATAAAGCTTTTTTTTTTTTTTCAAAAAATATGTAGCAGAATACATATTGGCCTAAATTTATGAAGAAATTTGATTTTTTACGTTTTTAAAAAAAAAACTTTTATTGGATATATTTTATAGCAGATATTTTAAAAAAATATAATTTTTTCAAAATTGTCGGCTTTTTTTGGCTTATAGCGCAAAAAAATAAAAACGTAGTGGTGATCAAATACCACCAAAAGAAATCTCTACTTGTGGGAAAAAAATTACATACATCTTGTTGTAGCGCTACCCCAGCAGGAGCCGCTGGTTGTTTGTGGGATCGGTGTATTGAGTTACCTTTCAGGGTGTCTAGGGGTGATACTAGTGAGTTGAGGCAATGAGCGAAGGTCCAGTCATCAATTGGATTTTCTTCAATGCTTTCCAAGGCCCAACATGGCCAACATCAACATAAGACAATCCAGGAAAGGTTGATGAAGCATGAGAGTAACTTTAGTATTAGGCCTTGGATATGGCAAAGAGCAGTCCTGCTCTTTGTAATAGAGAGATCAGTTCGTCGCCACGCCACGTGGAAGGCTCGGAGCAAGGCAGGAGCATGGATATCTGCGGAGGGAACCAAGGAACTTTCCTCTGGACCATAACCACGCCAGTGGACCAAAAACTGCACCCGACCGCGGACCAAGCGTGAGTCCAGGATATCGCTCACCTCATATTCTTCATGATCGCCCACCTGGACCGGACAAGGCCGAGGAACCGAGGAGGTGAAGCGATTGCACACCAGTGGTTTCAACAGGGAAACGTGAAACACATTGGAGACCCGCATACCAGGTGGGAGCGCAAGGGCATAGGCAACCGGGTTTACCCTGCGAAGCACTCGGAAGGGACCAACAAAGCGAGGAGCCAGCTTGGGAGTGGGCACTCGAAGGTTGAGGTTGCGAGTGGACAACCATACGCGGTCTCCGACCTGGTAGGAAGGAGCAGGCGCCCGTCTGCGATCAGCCTGGAGTTTCTGGCGCTGCGCAGAGACCTCAAGGGACCTCTGGATCTGTACCCAAGAAGCACGTAGAGCGGAAAGGTGATCCTCCACAGCCGGAATATCCTGGGGAGAGAATGACTCCGGTAACACGGCAGGTTGGAACCCATAATTGGCCATGAAGGGAGACGTCCCAGAGGAAGAGTTCACCGCCGTGTTCCTGGCAAACTCAGCCCATGGCAGAAGGTCAACCCAATTGTCTTGATGATCGGAGACATAGCAACGAAGGAATTGCTCCAGGGCCTGATTGGACCGTTCTGCGGCCCCATTGGACTGAGGGTGGTAGGCCGAGGAGAAGGAGAGTTGAATCCCCAACTGGGAGCAAAAGGCGCGCCAGAACCTGGACACAAACTGACTTCCCCGATCCGACACTATCACCTTGGGCAAACCGTGCAACCGGAAGACCTCCCTGGCGAAAACCGTGGCCAACTCTTGTGCAGAGGGTAATTTCTTGAGAGGAACACAGTGGCACATTTTGGAAAACTGATCCACAATCATGAGAATGACCGTATGGCCTCGGGATGCAGGAAGGTCCACAATGAAGTCCATCCCAAGGTGTGACCATGGGCGCTCCCCAGTGGTGATGGGTTGCAGAAGGCCCAACGGAAGGTGCCGAGGGGACTTACTCTGGGCACAAACAGAGCATGCCGCTACATATGCGGCGATGTCAGAACGTAGAGAAGGCCACCAGAACAAACGTGAAACAGCCCAGGACAGCTGATTCTTTCCAGGATGCCCCGCGGTCTTGGAGTTATGGTAGGTTCGCAACAACTGAGTGCGCAACTCCTCAGGCACAAAACATCTGCCGTTGGATCTCCCAGAGGGAGCACCAGATTGGGCCGCCAAAATCTGCTCTCCAAGGGGAGAGGTCAGGCTGGTGCGAATGGCGGCCAGGATCTGATTAGGAGGTATGACCGAAGTCGGTATCGATTCCTCCCTGGACAGCTCGGAGTATTGACGTGATAAGGCATCCGCCCTGACGTTCTTGGAACCGGGTAGGTAGGAGACCACATAATTAAAACGTGACAGGAACAGAGCCCATCTGGCCTGACGGGGAGTCAATCTCTTGGCCTCAGAAAGGTAAGTCAGATTCTTGTGGTCCGTCAGGATGAGAACCGGAACCACCGAACCCTCGAGCAAATGCCTCCACTCTTTGAGAGCCTGCACGATGGCCAACAACTCTCTGTCACCAATCTGGTAGTTGCACTCCACGGGAGACAGTTTCCGGGAGTAAAACCCACAGGGAAGCAGAGGACCCTCTGGTGTCCGACGCTGAGACAGAAGGGCGCCTACTCCCGTCTCAGACGCGTCCACATCGAGAACAAAGGGCAACCCAGGGTTGGGATGAGACAGTATTGGAGCCGACACAAAGGCAGATTTTAGAGCCTCAAAAGCCCGGATGGCCTCGGCCGGCCAGACCTGGGAATTACAACCCTTCCTGGTCAGATCCGTGAGAGGCTTGGCCAGCATGGAGAAGTCCCTGATGAACTTCCGATAATAATTGGCGAAGCCCAAAAAGCGCTGCAGGGAACGAAGACCACTGGGCTGGGGCCACTGTAAGACAGCCGAAACCTTCTCAGGGTCCATGGAGAACCCCTCCGCGGAAGTGATGTAACCTAAGAAGGTTACCTGGGACCGGTGAAATTCGCATTTCTCAAGCTTACCGAACAGCTTGTTCTCTCGTAACCGTTGCAACACTCGCTTGACATCCAGAATGTGGGCCTCCATGGATTCAGAATATACCAAGATGTCATCCAAATAGACCACCACACACTGCTGCAACAGGTCACGGAAAACATCATTGATGAATTCCTGAAAGACTGCGGGCGCATTGCACAACCCAAAGGGCATAACCAAGGATTCATAATGACCGGTCCTGGTGTTGAACGCGGTCTTCCACTCGTCACCAGCCTTGATCCTTACCAGGTTATATGCCGCCCTCAGGTCTAGTTTGGTAAAGACCGTGGCCCCTTTCAGGCGATCAAACAATTCGGAAATCAAGGGTATCGGGTATGCGTTCTTGATCGTGATACGATTAAGGCCCCTATAGTCGATGCAAGGCCTCAACTCTCCGCCCTTCTTTTTCACAAAGAAAAAAACAGCCCCTGCCGGGGAAGAGGATTTGCGAATGTGACCACGGGAAAGCGCCTCCTTCACGTACTCCTCCATGGCCTCATTCTCTGCAACCGACAGTGGATAGACCCTGCCACGAGGAGGAACGGCACCAGGTTGTAAATCTATGGCACAATCGTAAGGGCAATGCGGGGGTAGGAACCCAGCGCGCACCTTATCGAATACATCCCGGTACCCCTCGTATTCAGGAGGCAACACAGAGTCCGAGGAGGTACACAACAACTTGACAGGCCCATGGATGCAACTAGCCCCACACTGTGGTGACCACGAGAGGATCTCGGCCGATCTCCAATCGAAAGTCGGATTATGCTTCTGGAGCCACGGGTACCCCAAGACCACCGAGTAGTGTGGAGACGAAATTACCTGAAGGCAGGCCGACTCCCTGTGAACGGCCCCAATGGCTATCCCCACTGGAAGGGTCTCATGAGTCACGTGCGACGGCTGGAGGGGTCTGCCGTCTATCGCCTCGAGAACCAGCGGGGAAACTCGAGCCTGCAGAGGAATGGAGTTGGCGGCAGCGAACTTACTATCAATGAAAAATCCACCAGCACCAGAGTCCACCAACGCCTGGGTCGTCACCGAGCCCCCGACCCAGGAGAGAACAACGGTGATCAGTGGTTTATCAGCACGGAAAACCGGGGACGAAGAGACTCCACCCAAGATCTGCCCCCGACAGGATCTCAGGTGCGAGCGTTTCCCGGACGGTTCGGACATGCCAACCGAAAATGCCCACCGAGACCACAATACATGCATCGGCCCTCGCGTCTCCGGAATGCCCTCTCCCCCTCGGACAGGCGAGCAAACCCCAGCTGCATGGGTTCACCCCCAGGCAAGTCAACTCCAGGAGGCGTGGGAGGAGAGGGAGGCACGGGTGGGACAGCAAACGTATGCGCCAATCTGTTAGGAGACCTCTTTAAAGGAAGGTCTCTCCCTGAGTCTGGTGTCAATCAAAATCAGGAAAGAAATAAGAGCCTCGAGCTCCACTGGTAGGTCCTTAGCCGCAACCTCATCCTTCAAGGCATCCGAGAGACCATGGGAGAAAGCAGCGACCAGAGCCTCATTATTCCAGCCCACCTCTGCTGCCAGGGTACGAAACTCAATGGCGTATTCGGCTGCCGATCGTGAACCCTGTCTGACGGACATAAGGAGCTTCGCAGCAGAGGCAGAGCGAGCCGGTACATCGAATACCTTCCGAAGAGAAGCAACAAAACCGGAAAACTCGGCAACCACCGGATTGTTGTTCTCCCATAAGGGGCTTGCCCAGGCCAAGGCCTTGTCCGAGAGCAGCGAGATCAAGAAGCCCACCTTTGATCTCTCAGTGGGAAAGGCATGTGGCAGCAACTCGAAATAAATGCCCACTTGGTTAAGGAAACCTCGGCACTGAGTTGGCTCTCCCCCAAAGCGCTGCAGAAGGGGGGCAGAACCGGTCATACCCCGAGACACCGCAGGTGCAACAACAGGTGTCGGGGTAGACTCTGGCACAACAACCGGAGCGGCAGTAGGAGCGGACCCAGGAGCGACAACCGGCCTATCGGCAATGGGAGCGAGATGAGCCGTGCGTGCAAGCAGGGTTTGCAACGCCTGAGCGAACTGACCCAGCAGGTGATCCTGCTGATCCAGTCTGGCAACCAGCATGGGTAGCGAAGGTGGCCCTGTACCGTCAGAATTCATGGCTTGGTCCTAATGTCACGGAAGCATGAATCAGACGTACAACAACAGATAAATGAAATAGGAAGGCTTTATTGAAAACCAAACAGCAAGGATAAAGTCCAAACGGATGATCAAACAGTGCAGAGTCTTCCACCGGAGCCAGGGATCAGGAGCCAGAAGGATAGTCCGAACAAAGCCAGGGATCAGGAGCCAGAAGGGTAGTCCGAACGAAGCCAGGGATCGGGAGCCAGAAGGATAGTCCGTGGAAGCCAGGTCGTTAACCAAAAGCAGCAGCACAATCTCAGGAGCATGTGAATACAAGAGGACCAAGCAGGGAAATGAAGCAACAGACCTCCTATATATATATGCAAGGCATCCAGCTCCTTCCAGTGGGAAGGAGGAGCCGCAGGGTGTGGTAAGTTATAAGAAGCCCAGGAACCAATATGGCCGCCAGCACATGTCAGATGAAAGAAGCCCGCAGAGAGGTAAGACCATGACACTTTCATCATCAGGATGAAGCTCCCCGTGGTGCGCAACTCCGGCCAGGTAGGTCACGGTGGCAGGGGCCAAGGATGCGCGCACCCTGAAGGTGGATGCCGCACCTGGAACTCGGACCCTGCGAAGAGAATGCAAATCAATGGCGTCTGCCACAGATATACCCCTCCCCAGCATGCCCAGCGAGGGAAAACTCCTCTAATTGGCTGCTGGGGAAAAGTGGCTCTGTCAGAACCTCTCCAGCGCCAACTGTCGCCCAGGGGTGGGAACGCACCCCTGAAACGCAGACTGACCTACAAGATAGTTCTGAAAGGACAGCAGCCCTGCAATTTAACAAATTGTGAATGGGAGCAAAATAACTCTCCCATTCCCCACTGACTTTAGCGTAGTGCCCATACTGAAAGTAAGGGGGCGCTACATTAATATTATTGGAAAATTTTGAAGCAGCAGTGCAAAGTTTGAAGTTCATGAATCCTGAAGTTTGTGAATTCACTTGAATCCTTAATGGACTATTATCATTTTGTTAATTTTATTATTGATTTTTATGGTTAATGGCATTATTTTGTTTTGTGGTATTGATGTATTAGTTTAGCACAAGGTAGCGCTCTGATCACACATTTACAGTAAAGGCACATGCACTTTGAGAGCAGCAACCCTTATTTATAGTGTTCACTTATTTATAGTGTTCACTTACTTACTCATATGGCATTTTCACAAATTACCTATCTATTAGCGCAGGAATTTATAGGTGTGTTACACACATCTATATTCCTATCCACAATTTTTTGAAAAAATAAAATAAAAATTAGTGCATAAGCTCTTCTTTGGGTTATAGAAATATTATAGCTGCCTATCCATGCAAAACACTGGTAATCTCTAAATTAAACATTGTATATTACATATTGCAAGCTTCCAAAGTAAATAAAAAAGCCTGCTAATGTTAATAAAAAGTTTTGTTAGTCTTATTGTTGCATGCACTGTGTTCTGTGAAGCTGGATGGAGTGTTATTTTTACACAATACCCAAAACCACATGTATATTTGTCCTGCAATAACAATCTATTATTGTGCCTGAAATGAAAACCTTCAACTAAATTCAGCATAATGAAAGGTTCTATAATGGTTAGACTTAACAAACATAACATGGCTTATGGCAGAAGTTTATGCGAGGCTCAAGTCCTGCGGGAACGTGTGGGAACGGAGTTCCTGCACTTTTTTCACAGCAGGAACTCAGTTCCCTTTGCAGGACTACAGCAGCTGAGAGCAGCCGAGCCGCCCGAGCCAATCCTCTACTAAGAGGCGATGCCCAGCTTGAGTCACTGTCAGGGGCAGGCGAACCTTAGTAATCCTTTATGTTACTGGCCGCTTCCTGTATATGTGTATTCCCTCACTTCCTCGATGCCGCAATGTCTCCTGGGAGCTTTTGTCATTGTTTCCAGGAGACATTGCAGAGGTCTGCCACGAGTTATCGCGGGATTTAGAAAGAACTAAGTTACAGTGGATCGAAAAAAAAAGAAACATGCGGTTTAGTAATGATGCATATGAGTGTATGATTTTTTTTTTTGGTGGGGGAGTGGATCTTGGGCGGGAGTTCCCACACTTTTTTCCCCAGGACTTGACCCCTGTTGTAAACCCTTACAGACCATTTTATTCTACAGGTAAGCCTATAATAATTCTTACCTGTAGCTACCCAGGATATCTCCTAAACAGTTTAGGACAGACATCACTAAATGGTGGACCAAGGTCCGGATTCATTAACAGTCCTATCCGGACCGCAGCCTTGGTAAATAGTTGCTTGAGTGTCCTCTCTCCCCCCACATAAATTGGCACTGCCACACCAGTTCCCTAACCTCACACTAACAGGTGCCTGCACAGTAGAACCCTGCATTTTACCATAAGGGTCCCAAAGGTGGGGGGAGGAGGGAGGGACAGTGACATGCACAGGAGCCAGTGATGTGAAGGACCTGAGTCATAGCACCAATATGACACTCCAACCTCCGCTGGAAGAAAGATTTTACTGACCGGACCTCTGTGGATTTTATTTCTGTACCCCTGGTTTAGGAGATGTCCCCTGCATGTGCCAATGTCATCAGCACATGCTCACTGGGGCGAACTGAAGCAATGGCACGTATGTCTGTGTGCCGTTACCGGTGGGAGTGACATCGCGGCTCCGGCCAATCACAGCGCCGGAGCCACCATACCCGGAAGAGATGTCGTAGCCGGATGGGGGGACAAGGTCCGCTGCGGGGGCTTCGATGTAAGGTAAGAACTTCATAATGAGCTAGTAGGCTATGCCTACTAGCTCATTATGCCTTTGTCTTGCAGGTTTTTCTTTTATTTATAACAAGGGTTTACAACCACTTTTTTTTTTTTATCCAAAATATTTTATTGAATATTTTAGCAATACAGAAATGTAATACAAGTACATTGCAATAAATTTTCGATGAAGAATAAGCAAATCAGGATTATGTGAATTACAACATAGACCATGTTATGTTATGAACAGCCAAATCATAAACAGTCTAAACATAGACAAAAAGTTGAGGCTAAATTTATTGAGCACCCATACAGCTCTTTAGAGAAAACATTCAAGTGTGTATATATATGTAAAAAAAAAAAAAAAAAAAAAAAGGGGGGAGGAGGGGAAGATACTAAAAGGGTACACTCCGCCCCACACGTCCCGTAAAGGGAGCATTCTATGAGAGACGATAGGAGGGAAAAAATAAGTCGGGTCTATAACATGGCCCAGGGTAGTCGTCCAGAGTTTTAAACCAATACGATCTAACCCCCCCCCTAAGGATTCTCTTGTAAAACCCGGGGGAATCTATACTCATCCTATATCTTTAGGAACTTTTACCCTAAACGGTGAAAAAGGGGGGTAAAGCATGGGTCGGAGAGGAAAAGGAAGTGCAGGGCCTGGGATAGAATAATGAAGAGTAGATGGGTGACTAAGTAGGTGTAGTGCCTGACCTCAGGGATTCTTTGTAATGTAGCCAACTGTCCCAAGTAATTCTATATTTCTCATGTATGTCCTTAGCTTGGTGTATCAGCCGTTCCATCTCCTCTATTTTGTTGACCCGTGAATGCCATTCTTCTAGCGTTGGGGGGATTTTAGATTTCCAGTGCAAGGGAATGCATTGGGTTGCTGCATTCACAAGATGGAGCGTTAATGAATTCCGGTACTGTGATTTTGGTATAGGAGTGTGATGCAATAGGAATTGCGCTGGAGAGAAGGCGATCTGCATGGTAGTGATCTGTACTATACTATCGTGTATCTCCTTCCAAAATTGAGCCAACGAGGGGCAATCCCACCAGATGTGTAGTAAAGAGCCTTTCTTCCCGTCACATCTCCAGCAATCTGGAGAAACCGCTGGGTAAATTTTATGGAGTTTTTCGGGTGTCCGGTACCATCTGGTACAAAGTTTGTATCTGTTCTCCTGTGCTGAGACGTTTATGGAGCCCTTGTGAGTGTAGTCCCAGATGCGGTCCCAATCCCCGTCAGAAAGGGCGAGAGATAGATCAGTATCCCAAGCCGTGCGTATGTTAGAGCTAAGGGCCGCATCCGGGACCAGCAGGGAATACATTTTGGAAATCAAGTGTCTTTGGGGTTCTTTGGTCACACAAATCTTTTCCAAAGGGGAAAGATCTCTACACCACCGTGGTCGCATATGGGTAGACCCAAAAAAATGTTTAAGTTGTAGGTATCTAAAGACCGTCAGATCAATGTGTGGGAGCGCTGAATTCAGATCTGTGTACGTAAGCAGATTACCATTCCGAAAGAATTGATGGGCTCGGAGCGTTTTGAGGTCGGGGTCCGTCGTCGCGTGTTTAAAAATGATACCGGGTTTAAAGTCTGGACTTTGGGACAGAGGTGTCAAAGGTCCAGGGGAGGGGACCAGTTTGAGGGCTTTGCATGCGGTTTTAAATATTTTAAGTGTGGGGCCAATTAAAGGATGTTCTAGGCAAGCCTTAGGAATCGAGTGGTATTCCAGCCATGGTAAGTGGGATAAGGGATAGCTAAGGAATGCATTTTCTATTCTAATCCAATCCTTATTCTGACCATGGAGATGCCAATCGACAAGCCTTGTGAGGTGACAGGCTTTATGGTATAGGGTGATGTCTGGTATACCCAAACCTCCCTTACATTTTGGTTGGACTAGTTTGTTCCAATTTAATCTAGGTGTTTGGCCCGCCCAGAGGAATAACCTGCAATGTTTCTTGAATGTTGAGAAAAAGGATTGTGGCAAGGAAATCGGCAATGCTTGGAAGAGGTATAAAATCCGTGGGAGGATACTCATTTTGAGGATCGCTGCCCTACCGAACCATGAAAATCTTCCCTTGTTCCAATCAGCCAGGTCTGCTTTAATAGCCTGAATGGCTGGAGGGAAATTTAGGGTGTATAAGTTTTTCAGATCTTTCGGGATTTTAATACCCAAATATGTAATATGTTCAGATTCCCATTTAAAGGGAAAATTTAGTTTACATAGTTCGACCACCTTGGAAGGGAGAGATACGTTCAATGCTAGTGATTTCTCGAAATTTATTTGAAGGTTAGATAGATTATTAAATAGTTTAAAATCTTTAAGAAGGTTGGGGATCGTGGTGATTGGGTCCGAAAGAAACATCAAAATGTCATCCGCATAAGCGGCAATCTTACACTGTTCTCCCCGGACCTCGACACATTTGATGGCAGAATTTTCTTTTAACCTTCTGAGAAGGGGTTCCATAGAAAGGATAAAAATAAGGGGGGAGAGGGGACAACCCTGACGCGTACCATTGGTTATGGGGAAGGCATTCGATAGGTGGCCATTAACCCTAACTCGAGCTGTGGGATCCGAGTACAACATTAGAATCATTCGTACAAGGCGAAGTGGCATGCCCATTTTATATAAAACTGCCGACATGTAATCCCAGGCCACTCTATCGAATGCCTTCTCCGCATCCAGGGATAAAAAAAATCCAGCTTTTTTAGAAGAGGTTAACCAATGGTGCACATTGAGGGCTTTAGTAGAGTTGTCCCTGGCTTCTCTTCCCGGGACAAACCCCACTTGGTCAGTCGAAATAAGTCTGGTGATTAGTGGGAGTATACGATTGGCTAATATTTTTGCGTATAGTTTAACGTCAACATTTAATAATGAAATCGGGCGGTAATTGCGTACTAAAGTGGTGTCTTTGTTCGGTTTAGGGATTAAAGATATGTGGGCCTCTAAGATGTCTTTAGGTTGGTAAGGGGAGTCAGGAAGTTCGTTGTACGTGGTAAGGAAATTTGGGATCAGTATGTCAGAGAAGGTCTTATAATAACTGACTGGCAGACCATCCGGCCCTGGGCTTTTCCCGGGTTTGAGTTGGTTTAAAGCTTGAATGGTTTCCTCCCTGGTGATGGGGTCACCAAGGTTAGATATATCCTCATGGGAGGAGTAAGAGGGGCAATGCTTATTTAGGAATTTTTCAATTAAGGTTTTTCTGTCAGTTTTGGGGGATAAACCTGTTTCTGTATGTAAGTTATAGAGGCCGGAAAAGTAACGTACAAACTGTGCGGAAATACCAGTGGTGGTCGATATGGGATCCCCGGAGGGTGATGTAATGTTGTCAATGGTGTAAGAAGCTTTCTTCTTTTGGATAGCGGCTGCTAGTAGTTTACCTGATTTATTGCTGTGTTCGTAAAAGAGCTTATTAGTAAGGGTGTATTTCTGTATAAGCTTTTTACGGATTGCTCCCAAAAGTTCTTCTCGTGCTTTTAACAATTCTTCATGAATGTTTGTATCTAGCGTATTTTTGTGTCTGTGTTCCAAAGCCTTAACTTTATCTGAGAGTTCTTGTATATGTGCTTTTCTTAACTTGGCCCTTTTGGCCGTCAGTGAGATGAGCGTGCCCCGAACCACACATTTGTGTGCAGCCCATACTAATGGTGCCGGTGTATCGGCTGTCGAGTTCTCAACAAAGTAATTTGACAGAACCTCAGAGATGCACAAATTGTTTTGGGTATCCAACAGAATGGAGTCATCCAATCTCCATATTTGTGATTTGGGACGGTGAATGGGGGTCTTCAGGGATATGGTGATCGGATGGTGATCCGACAGCCACATGGGTTCAATAGTAGCGTCAAGTAATGAGGTAAGGTCATTTTGTGAAAGAAAAAAATAGTCTATACGCGAATATTTCTTGTGTAGAGGTGAGTAATAGGTAAAGTCTTTTTCGTTTGGGTGTAAGGTACGCCAAGCGTCGTGTAGGGATAGTGTAGTCAAGCTTGATTTTATGGCCTTCAAGGCACTGAATTTAAGGCAAGAAGAGCCATTTGATGTGTCGAGAGTTGGCATTAAAGGGACATTAAAATCTCCTCCAAGGATGAGTGTACCCCTTTGAAAGGCTGTTAGCTGGTAGAGGACCGTACAGAGAAAAGATACTTGTTTCGTATTTGGGGCATAGATATTGGCTATGGTATATGTCAAATTGTGTAGGGAACCTCGGATAAAGATGAATCTACCTTGGGGATCCCTTTGGATGTCTGTGATTTGAAGGGGGCATTGTTTGGAAACTAATATCGACACCCCTTTAGATTTCGCAAACTCATTAGATGCGTGGAAGACCATGGGGAAACTTCTATCCGTCAATTTTGGAATTCCGTCTGAGCGGAAGTGAGTTTCTTGGACCAATGCAATGTGTACTTTCTCCTTTTTAAGGGTATAGAGTAGGCTTGAACGCTTCTCCGGGGTATTTAAACCTTGTGTGTTTAAAGAATAAAGTTTGATGTGGTCTAAAGGTCCCTTCTTTATCGCAACAGTTGGTGGGGGCGGGATGGGGCACATCTTTGTAGAGGGGGAAACCTAAAGAAAAAGGGGTAAACGTAGGTTGGGGAAGATCTGGGACAAATAAGGGTAAAACTTGCGTCTAAAGAGATTAACTATACAGGGTGTAAATTAACTATGAGGGCGTATGCCCTATTACTTTTAAGTACCGATTAAGTGGAGGAATAAGATCCACACACACTTACTATATACAAAGTACAATCGGAGATGTACAGGGTGCACCAAGTCTTCCACTCCAAGGGGGGTCAGAAGCCCCGGTGCACCACTGTTTTGGGGTTGACCAAAACCAAACAACAGAAGTGAAACGCCTTAAGTAAACTTTAAATCTTCGATCCAAAAATGAACTGTAAATAAACAATGTAGTGGGTCCATGCCACCCCAGATTTGAGTCAAACTGAGAGAGTACAAAATTAAGGAGCGTGTTTAACAGATTGTAAGAGCCCCTACCCTTTAGTGCATAACTGGATGTTGGCAGGGTGTAAAACAATTTTCTGAATCTCTCAGTGCGAGTCCAACCCTGAGGTATGTATTGGCATCAATGTCCACTATGCTTAAGAATCAAAACAAAACCTAAACAAGAATATGTTAAATCTTTATCACTTTGTAAATTATTCAAATAATACCCTCCTACTAGCCAACATTAAGATACAGTAGAGTAACAGCCCGGGACATATCAACCTGCTACCGGGGCCAAAGAAAGAGAGATAAATGAAGTACTAACCCTACAAGACAAGCCCGAGAGTTTCTACAATCCTGTTGTGATCTATTGATCACTATGAGTATTTCTGGTGTAGAATTGAGATGCCTTTTTGCATGTCACTCCAATTCTTGGAATTTTTGTGCGTCTGTTTACTAAGGTAACGCTGGCATACTATTTTGTTATAGCCAAGACCATAGACGACAAAAGTTGAACTTAGAGAGTTATTTAGTCCCACAAGTAGCGTGGGTTACAGGTTCTGATAATGATATTTTGGGAACCTCGCCTCTGCCCTCATAACTATTTAAAGGCCTCCGTGAGGCCAAATGTATCCTGGGGGAGGGGGGACTATAGAGAATTGCCCATGTAATATTACATCAGAAACAAATGAAAAAATGAAAAGAGGAATATTTAGTAGCTATCTCCCTATATTTATGTCAGGGCTTAAAGTATTTCCCTATAGCACTTCTCGGAATGAGGGAGGTAAGTACCACCCTGCTGTGTGGGCATGGGTTCTACCTTGTACGTATTACTCATCTGGGTAAAACAAGAGTGTTACTTCCCCTTAATCGTATTGAGAAGCCTAGTACAGCAAAGCTAACAGTTATACACTCCCTCACTAAGAGAATATGGCTATAAATAGAGAGTCAACCTACAATAGCTGTATATTCCTCTAATAAAATGGTTTAAGCGAAACATTCCTCTTAATAGGTGATGGCACAAATTAAACAACAAGCAATATTAATAATGTTATTAACGAAGAGGGTAAATATGAGATTACGTCAGGAGATCACTCACAATTGTCCCTTCTGGCCCTCCGGGTTACCGGGGGAGTTGACTGATCTTGGTCCCTTCCTGCTCCCGTGGGTCCCTGGGAGAATCTGGAACTGGAGGAAGATCTTCTTCTGCGATAACTTACTGATTGGGTTTCCATGGGTACCTCTGGCGGTTTTCCCCTTCTACCTACTGATCGACGGTAAGGTGCGTACCAATTGGGCACTGAGATTGGTGGTAGTCCGAGTGTTTCACAGAATCTGGGTAGATCCTCTGGCACTCTCAGTGCCGCATTGCGACCTTGGTGTGAGGCAGAAAGGCAAAAAGGAAACTTCCACTTATACCTGATCTCTCTTGATTGCAGGGCTTCCAATAGAGGTTTGAGGTCACGTCTATGTTGTAGTGTAATTCCCGAGAGATCTTGGTATATTTGAACTGGAGCATCTCCGCATTTAAGTTTTTGGCCTCTGGCCCGACTCAGTATCTCTTCTTTCAGCTTGAAGTCGGGCAAGCAACATATCACATCCCTAGGGGGGTCTGTATCTCTCCCCTTGGGGCGGAGGGCCCGATGTATTCTCTCGAAGTCAATGTTAGACTGGGGGGGTTTCCCTATAATGGAATTAAATAGGGTGACGATCTCCTTTTGGACTTGATCTCCCTCAATTACTTCAGGCAATCCCCTCACACGCAGGTTCCGGCGGCGACCTCTGTTGTCTAGGTCCTCTAGATGACGATTTACTTCTCTCAGCTGAAGGGTATGGTCATCTATTTTCCTGGTAGATTTCTGGAGAACCAAGTCATGGTCATCTATTGTCTGTTCGGTGCGAGAGACCCTATTAGACAAGGAGTGTAGATCAATACGGAGTTCTGCAATGGCTGCAGAAAGGGTGTCTTTTATGTCAGCCGCCACAGACTTTAGATCCAGGATGCTAAGGTGAGGTAAAGTGTTGGTGCCGGTCCCGGCCTGGTCTCTTATCGGTGGATGTGATGGGTCTAATTCATGCGTCATGAGCACTATGTCAGCTTGTGACTGGGGACTAGATTGAGACAGGGTCTGAATTTGAGGGGACCCTCGGCGGTTCGTCGCCATATTTCCACGGGGGGTGCGAAACTGTTCCGCTGTGTTTTGACCCTGTTGCTCTGTATTTTCCCTCGGGGATCGGGAGCGAGATGCCGAAGAACGTCGGGAAGCAGTGCCCATGCTATCCAGTTCCCACTAAGAGCAGGTATCTGTCATCAGTTGTAAACAGTCAACTAGTCAATTGTCCTCCGTTCTGTCAGACAGAATATTGTCACGGTTCAGCAACAGTAGTCCTTTGTGAGGTCCGGGGGATTTATAATAATGTTTCTCTGGGATGTGTACAGTGTGGAAGCGGATAGCTGACTGACAATCAGCCACTGTGGGGTTAAACAGGCAGCTTCAGGGTGGACCAATATGGTTGCCAGGCCAAGGGTGCATAAAAAGTATATATAAAGGTTGTGGCCTCTCAAACAGCTCAACACCGGGCCGAATGTATGAAAGCAAAGTCCCCTGTCCCTCTGGTTATCACCTCTGAGGGTTTTGGATCAATGGGGAATAAGGAGGGACAGTGGTGAGTGAGGGAGGCCTTCTGTGAGGGGATCAATCTGGCCGCCGAACGTGAGGTACCTGAGGTCTTTCTGGTCTGCAGGATAGGCTGTGTTGCACCTCAGTGATGCCCCCTGGTCTCGCTGTCCCTTTTCCAGGAAGTGTTAGAGTGTTAGCTCACTCGGTGAGGCCGGGAGTGATGCTGTGAGCCGCCGCCGGGGGGGCCAAAACGGCCGCGACTTCCGTGACTAGGCCGAAGCCGCGGTCTTTCCTATGGCGCCTCCCCGGATTCGGCAGCGCTGTGTCCGGTGGTCCCGGGTGATGTTTTTTGCCCCGAAAGTTGCCAGGAGTGGAAGTAGGGTGGGTATGGCTACCTTGTGGGATACTTCCCACTCACAAATGCTGTCAAAATTCGCTGCTGAAACCGTTGGGCTGTCTGAGGTGGCAGGAGCTTTTCAGTTAGGCGTCCATCCCTGCTGCTGGCTCGGCCACGCCCCCTTTACAACCACTTTAAACCCCATTGAAAGTCTGTGGAATGACTTGAAGACTGCAGTCCACAAAGGGTCACCATCAAAAGAAGAGTGGGAAAATATTGCAAAGTCTAGATGTGCAAAGTTAGTAGAGACGTATCCCAACAGTCTAAAGTCTGTAATTAAAGCAAAATGTGGTCCAACAGAATACTGACATGGTGGGGGGGTGATCCTTCTTTACAACTTAGTGACTCTGGGCCATATTCTCGAAAAATATCCGCCTGCTGCGCTTAGGGCACTTACACTCCGCTGTCCCAACTTACTGGAGCAGGTGTTGTATTCCCCAAACACTTGCTCCATAAGTTGGGACAGCGGAGTGTAAGTGTCCCGGCGTAGCCTGGCGGATCTCCAAGGGGGCGTCTTCTATTCAAATGAAGCGCGCCCCCGATGCGAAAGAACTGGGAATGCACCGGGCTGCAAAAAGCCCAGTGCGCATGCTCCAGTTCTCGGCGGAAAACGTCAATGACGCCGACGTGTGCGTCATTGACGTAAAGTCGTATTCAAGAACGACTTACGTAAACGACATACCTGACGAAAAAACACGACGGGGACCCGACGCCATCCGTAACATGGCCTACGCGAGACTTGCGGAAATTTAATCCTCCATATAGCAGGACTAAATTTCCGCTTACGCAAACAACGTTAGCGACGGTTACGCGACGCGAACTCGTTCGGGAATCGGCGTAGAAGGATCATTTGCATATGCAAATGACTCCTTCACGTAAATGCCATCTAGCGGCGGCCGGCGTCATTGCATTTAAGATCCGCCAGTGTAAGTGACTTACAGATGGCGGATCTTAAGTGTATCTATGCAAAAATGATTCTGAGAATCAGGAGCATAGATACACTGGCCAAAAAAGGGAGTTACGATGGATTATCTGACTTACTCCATCGTAACTTCACTGAGAATATGGCCCACTGTTTTTAAATTTAATTAATTTTTTTCTGACATGTTGGTGTTTTATCTTTCACTTAGATGTTATAAGTTGCACTAGTAAATACAGCTGGATAAAGCAAAAACTGTGTCTGACTTCATTTGAGGCCGCAAAGCAACAAAATGTAATTATTTTAAAGGGGGGTGATTCTTTTCTATATCCACTTTGTGTGTGTGTATATATATATATATACACACACACACTATCTATATATATATATATATATATATATATATATATATATATATATATATATATATATAGAGAGAGAGAGAGAGAGAGAGAGAGAGAGAGAGAGAGAGAGAGAGAGAGAGAGAGAGAGAGAGAGAGAGAGAGAGAGAGAGAGAGAGACAAGTATTGTTACTGAGAATGCAGAACTTTATTTATTCACTAGATGGCAGCATTCAGTCGCATGTTACATCAGCTTTTTACACCAGTATGGCATTCTGAGATGTTAAAGGAACACTAAAGTAAAAAAAAAAATGTTTTTTAAATAACAAACATGTTATACTTACCTCCACTGTGCAGCTCGTTTTGCACAGTGTCCCCAAGCCGTGTCTTCTGGGGTCCCTCGGCGGCTGTCTCAGCTCCTCCTCACAAAAGCTTTCTATCTTCATGCGAGCGAGCTCGCATGGTGGAAAGCTTTTGCGAGTGCGTTCCCGTGATACAGCGGCGGCCATAGCCGCCGATTGTATCACTCGGCCCCGCCCCCCAGCGCGCCGCGTCATCCGCTGTGATTGACAGCAGCGCCAGCCACTGGCTGCGCTGCTATCAATCCGCCCAGCCTAGCCAATCAATGTCCAGGCTGGGAAACCGAGAACATCACATGGACGCGCCCGGGAATTTCGAACGGTCACTTAAGTAAAACGGGGGCTCAGGGGGGGGGGGGGCGGTACCATCGGATGTTTTTTCACCTTAATGCATAGGATACATTTACCTTTACAACAACTTTAAATTACCACAAATCAGTTCTCCTCCCTGTTAGAGCGCTGTGACGTCAAAGCCCCTCCCCTATGTGTTGCACCACAGGGACATGTGGCTTCCTCGGGGGGATCCCTCATGGTAATTTAACATCTCGGAATTTAATACTAGTGTACAAAGCTGATGTAACATGTGATTTACATTCTGGTGCATTGTAAGCACCTTTTAGATGTGAGTGAGTTAAAAAAAAAAAAAAAAGAACTATTGGCCTTTTTTGTATTTAATTCTTGTATGGGAGGAATTGGCAGGAGAAGAATGAAGCGATTCTAACACGAAACCCAGGTACAACATCTCCAGTCCTACTGGGTAGGAAAAAAGTTCTATTTCCACATATGATCCATTATCCCAGGGGAGAGCACACCCAGTGGAGGGATAGAGCACAGCATGCAGTTCGAGTGATACACACACAGTGAATTGTTACCTGAAAAGCACTGATCATAAATGTGTATTACAGTATATGATCTAAAAATATAAGGCAACACTTATGGATACACCTTATTCACACTGATGGTAACCAATGTCCCTTGTGCTTTTTATTTTTTGTAACTAAACTTAGGCTTTAAACTTCACTGCTACTACCACCAGTGTGGGGAGGGTATTGAAAAAACACTGACACTAACCACAACTGTGCAGGGGGTATTAAATAAACACTGTTCTCATAGGAGGATATCATCCAGATAGCCCAGTTGTGGAATGCCCCAGGAGAGCAGGATAACCATGCCTGGGGCTACCACCTTGGTGAACACCCAAGGTGGACAGGGAAGCCTGAATGGAAAGGCTTTGAGCTGGTAGTGGAGAGGGCCCCATGGCAAACCGCAGATAGCACTGGTGTGCACGCAAAGCTGGCTATGTGTAAAAGTGCATCTTTGATGTCCACCAAGGCAAGGAAATTCCCCTGAAGGAGGGAAGCATAACCAACATTGTTTGTTCCATTTTTTACTTATGGGCTTGAATGAAAACATTTAGGCCTTGTACACACGATCAGTCAAAACCGATGAAAACGGACTGAAGGACCGTTTCATCGGTCCAAACCGATGGTGTGTGGGCGCCATCAGTCAGTTATCCTTCGGTCAAAAAAAACAGAACTTGCTTTAAATTTGAACCGATGGACGCCTGACCGATAGGTCAAAATCGACGGTTAGTATGCAAAAGCATCGGTTATAAATCCACGCATGCTCAGAATCAAGTCGACGCATGCTTGGAAGCATTGAACTTTGTTTTTTTCAGCACGTCGTCGTGTTTTACGTCACCGCGCTCTGACCCGATCGGTTAATGAACCTATGGTGTGTAGGCACATCAGACCATCAGTCAGCTTCATCGGTTAACCGATGAAACGGTCCTTCAGTCTGTTCTCATCAGATGGACTGATCGTGTGCACAGGGCTTCAGTGCTTTAAGATTCAAGATTGGGTGAATGCCCCCTTTGGGCTTTGAAACTATAAACATGATAGGAATAAAATACCTAAAAGTGTTCAGCAGTAAAGACTGGGACAATGTTTTGATCAAGTATGATTGAAAGATTATTTAAAAAAAAAAGTCTACATTTCCAGGATGAAACAACCTTTGGTTCTGTTATGTAATGGTATCAGCCAAATGATCAAACCTGTTGTGATATGCAATCTCTACTTTACTAAACAATGAAGGTCAATATAACATTGCATAGGAAATATAATTTGAGCAAGGTGGTGCAGAGTATGGAACATTGATCTAACAGAAGAAAATAGAACAATTCTACAAATGGCCCCTAGATGGCAGTAGAGTTCATAAATTCAGTTAAATTTCTGAAAGAGAAAGAAGACATTAGTGCTCACATGTCCACCTTGTGACGGAAGGTTCTGGAAAGCTCTGGGCTGGGTTGACCCGTGATTGGCTTCAGTCAGGAGGTTCTGGTGGCTGAAGATAGGGCCACCCCACTGCATGGACAGCCTCTCCACATGAACTGTAGAAAAGTCCTCTCCAGTGACTATGGCTTAGATAGATTCTGCGTGCTCTTGTGCTCACTGCTGGTGGCCCGCATACCAGACTTAAAGTGGTTGTACACCCTGTACAACTACTTTTACCTACAGGTAAGCCTAGATTAAGGCTTACCTGTAGGTGCAGGAAATTTCTCCTAAACCTCCACGGTTTAGGAGATATTTACAAAAGAGACGAGTTCCGATTTCTACGGCGCATGCGCCATAGACAATGGCGCAGGCGCACTTTAGAAACAGCGATCGTGCCGCTTCTAAAGGAAGGTCATGCTGGGATTGGCAGCTCCCGTGAGGGAGTGACGTCACGCGACTCCGGCCAGTCACAGAGCCGGAGTTCACGGCCCTGGAAGGAAGAGGGGTGAAGAATGGACGCTTCCTGCAATAGGGGGCAGCGGTGACATTGCAGGCTTCAGTTTTAGGTAAGTGACACATAATGGACTACTATGCGACACAGGCACGTTTACAGACCATAAAAAATTTTTTTGCGCAAAGCGTTCAGGTAGTTTCCCAAAGTTAGACCTCTGGGAGCATCTCAAGGGTTGTGTTCCAGACTGTTCTCTGCGAACAGGTGGCGTCACATCCTCACTTTCAGGAATTTTATTAAACCTCTGGAAGCATCTCAAGGGCTGAGTTTCAAGTTCTTCTTCAGGACCAGTCAAAGACACATGCCCCCTTTTAAGATGTTTCAGTAGACAGTGGGCACTATGCCACAGTTCTTTTCCAGAGAGAGAGGCTTTATTAAAGGGCATGATACATACACTAAATGATGGTAGGTATTAGAGAATCTTAAGGCATTATCCAGCTACAATATTGACCCATACAGACTGAAGCATGCAGCCACTATAACTAAAGCCGGCTATACAATCTAATCAGTGGGTGGCCCTGTCAACGCTACTCCACCTGATATCCTCTGATTGAAAAATAGAAGGATCCAGGCAGAAAACTGTCATCCAGATATCTGCACTGTTTAGCCTGCAGACTGAACAAAGGAAACCCAACAGATTTGTTCATCCATACCAACAGTTCGAATGGATGAGTTTCCCTTGCTGGTTGGACGCAGACACTGTTCTGCTAAGAATTTTCCACCTGGCTCATTCGACAAAAGTCAGTTGAACAATTCACTTTTGCTGAATGAAGGGGTGCCAGCAGTGTCATAAACTGTTAAAATGTTGGCCAAGCCAGCAGATATTGGAAAGACATTGAAATTGGGTACGGCCAGTTTTACAGAGAGATCTCCAGACAATCTCTCCCCTGATAGACTCTCTGGCTATCTAAACCTCATTTCTATATAACATCTGCTAGAAATGTTCTACAAGAGTTTTCTAAACCGTGCTTCTTTGAAGTGTAGAGGCAGCTGTAACCTATTTGTTTATTTACTTTTATACAACTAGACCAGGATCATTATATTTAAGGGAGCTCAGGAACTAATTGAAGTTGCCGTTGGCCATTACAATTAACATGTGTTTTGAGGATAATTACTTCCTGCCTAGAGCCAATTTTGTATAGAAACTATAAATTGGGGGGTTCTATGAGGATACTGAGAAGCAACATTTTGGCTCACAGCTCTTGATTCATACAACCATTTTGGGTGCCATCATGGATTGCCTACTCACATTGAATCTGCTTCCTGTTTGTCCCTTTGAGTTCTCGCTAAGTCACACTTTCACAGCTCCCAGGTTAGACTCCCCTGGCAATCACCATTTGCAAATACTGTCATATCCATTCATAGCTGATTAATACTATACATGCATCTACTCCTGAAGAAGTGAACAAAATAACAAAACGTGTTGAGTTTTCGGCTGCAACTTTTGTTTTAATTACAGAATGTATTAACAGCTAGATTGTATATGGTCCCGACCTAGAATATTCATCTTCCGCTTTGCATCTGAGCATTATCCCCGGAACAAAATACAAATGTTCTCCATCTAGCTGCTAAAAGAAGCTAGAACCTGCATTCCAGCTTTATGGAGGAACCCTTATCTTCCACCCATCTACTTCTGGCGATCAACAAAATATTGCTCATGGAAGAACTTACAGCAGCCATCCACAATTCTGACCAACAGTTCAGAACCACTAGATTTCCCTAGATACATCCCCAATTCCCAAAATGCAAAGATTTGCAAGTCTCATAAATCCATATTTTATTCACAACAGAAAATAGAAAAAAATATCAAATGTTTAACCACTACAGATCCGCGCTATAGTCAAAAGACGTCTGCAGCGCGGACCTGAAGTGCCGAGTGGACGTCTGTAGACGTCCTTTGTTTACATTACCCGCGCGCGCCACTGGGGGGCACGCAGCGGGTAAACACTGTCCCGGCGCATCGCTGGGAAGCCGATGCGTGTACCTGGCGGCCGCGATGCCCGCTGGGTACACGCGGTCGTCGGTAACACAGCAGGGACGTGGAGCTCTGTGTGTAAACACAGAGCTCCACGTGCTGTCAGAGGAGAGGACACCGATCTGTGTCCCTTGTACATAGGGACACAGCATCGGTCACCTCCCCCAGTCACCCCCCTCCCCCCACACAGTTAGAACACACCCAGGGAATACATTTAACCCCTTCCTCACCCCCTAGTGTTAACCCCTTCCCTACCAGTCACATTTATACAGTAATTAGTGCATTTTTATAGCACTGATCGCTGTATAAATGTGAATGGTCCCAAAATTGTGTCAAAAGTGTCCGATATGTCCGCCGCAATATCGCAGGCCTGACAAAAAAAATCGCAGATCGCCGCCATTACAAGTAAAAAATTTAAAATAAAAAATAAATCATAAATCTATCCCCTATTTTGTAGGCGCTATAACTTTTGCGCAAACCAATCAATAAACGCTTATTGCGATTTTTTTAACAAAAATATGTAGAAGAATACGTATCGGCCTAAACCGAGGAAAAAAATATTTTAAAAAAAATGGGATATTATTATAACAAAAAGTAAAAAATATTGTGTTTTTTTTTCAAAATTTTCTGTCTTTTTCTGTGTTTAGCGCAAAAAATAAAAATCGCAGAGATGATTAAATACCACCAAAAGAAAGCTCTATGTGTGGGGAAAAAATGATAAAAATATAATTTGGGTACAGTGTTGTATGACCGCGCAATTGTCATTCAAAATGCGTCAGCGCTGAAAGCTGAAAATTGGTCTGGACACGAAGGGGGTTTAAGTGCCCAGTAATGAAGTGGTTAAAAAGAGAAAATGTGACTTTGGACGAGGTGCAGAGGGCAGTTGCCTCCTTCCATGCATCCAAGGCCCCCCCAGGGACGATGGTATCACTGTAGAGGTGTACACTAGATGTGGGGAATGTATTTTGCCAAATCTCCAAAAGGTTTTTAAAGCTGCAGGTGATGCCAAATGTCTCCCAGAGTCTATGTCTCGGGCTGATATTGTTCTGCTTCGGTAAGGATCCACTGGATCTGGGGTCCTACAGACCGATTTCGTTGTTCAAAAGTGAAGATTAAAATCCTAACTAAAATACTTGTTCAATGACTTAATAAGATCATTTTGTCTATTATACATGCAGATCCAGCAGACTTTATGTCTCACAAATCTACAGCCCTAAACCTTCAGAGGTTATTCCTCAATATGGAAACACCCACTGACAATATGGGACAAAGGGCACGTCTATCATTGGACGCAAATAAATAATTTGATAGTATAGAGTGTCAGTATCTATGGGCAGTGCTGGTCCCTGACTGGTTTCACCAATGTCACTCAGTGGAGGGTACTTATTGGGATGCTCCAGCCCTGGATCGGCCTCCTTGGCACTTTCCCCTTTTCTGGTGCCTGAAACTCTTTGTCTCCACCCGCCTCTGTGCTGGCCCCTGCCGGCACCTGCCGGGTACGTTCCCGGCTCTTCTTTAGTATGGAGGGTCTTCTCAGGGCTGACAGTTTCTTCCCTAGATTCAGAACCTTGGCTTCCAGGGAAACAATGTGCTTACATTTTGCACAGCAGTATTTGCCCTCGATCAGATGATCAAGGAAAGCATACATGCCACAAGAGGAACACCGAGTCGCATCTCCACACCTGCCGGGCATCGTAATTCCTAATTTAATGAGGATTGGGGATTATACCCTGTCCAAATTACCTAACAACTAGCTTTCTGACACTAAAACAATACAATACACAAGCACTCAACAAGACAATACACAGGTACTCGCCACCCACGTGCACTCACATACCACGTGTACACTGTGATACTAAATTATGTACATGCACTGTACAATTTACTAAAGTTCATATGTTCAAACTGTATGTATTGTTGAACTTATGGAATATACATCAATGAATAAAAGAGTCAATGCCATCTTTGATCCTGTCCAGGGATGATTTGAAGAGATGCTGACCTTTGAAGGGCATGCAGTGCATTTTCAAAGTTTATTCTACCTTCCAGCACTTTAACCAATGTACGCTGTGCATATGCACTGACAAGAGACTGATACACAACAGAAGACATTAAATCTCCTGAACTTTATCACAGCTAAAGTTTAGAACCATGACTACACCAGAATCAATAAATTACTGTTTTAACCACTTATAAACCAGGCACTTACGCACCTTCCCGCCGAAGCCAATTTTCAGCTTTCAGCGCTGTCGCACTTTGAATGACAATTGCGCGATCATGCTACACTGTACCCAAACAATTTTTTTATCATTTTGTTCCCACAAATAGAGATTTCCTTTGGTGGTATTTGATCACCTCTGCAATTTTTATTTTTTGCGCAACAACTAAAAAAAGACCGAAAATTTTGAAAAAAAAAGTTTTTATATTTTTTTGTAATTTTTTTTGTAAATAAGTACGTTTTCTGTTTCAATTATGGGCACCGATGAGGTGGCACTGATGGGCACCGATGAGGTGTCACTGATGGGCACCAATGAGGTGGCACTGATGGGCACTGATAGGCAGCACTGATAGGCGGCGTTGGTATGCGGCACTGATGGGCACTCATAGGCGGCACAGATGAGCACTCATAGGCAGCACTGATGGGCACTTATGGGTGGCACTGATGGGTACATATGGGTGGCACAGATGGGCACTGATAGGTGGGCACTGGGCATGGATGGGCACTGAGAGGTGGCACTGATGGACACTGAGGGGTGGCACTGATGGAGTCTGAGGGGTGGCACTTGTATGTTTACTATTTTGCCAATCAGTGCCCATGTTGCCAGTCAGTGCCTATTTGTGGGCACTGATTGGCATCTATTGTGCCTATTTTTTTACATGTGGATGGCACATGTTGCCCCCTTCCCTGGTGGTCCTGGCGGCTTCCCTGTGGTCTAGTGTGGGCATCCGAGGGGGGGCTGCGCTGATAAACAATCAGCGCGAACCCCCCTTGTCAGGATAGCCGCCAATCGGCTCTCCTCTACTTGCGTCTATCAGGCGCGAGTGAGGAAGAGCCGATTAACGGCTCTTCCTGTTTACATCGTGATCAGCCATGATTGGACACGGCTGATCACGTGGTAAAGAGCCTCAGCCGGAGGCTCTTTACCGAGATCGGAGATGCAGGGTGTCAGACTGACACCTACCATCACCGATCGCCGCGCTGCGTGCCCCCATGGGCGCGCGCGGGCATGTTATCCTGCTGGACGTCAATAGACGTCCAGTCAGGATTACACAACCACTTCCCGGACGTCAATTGTCTATTGACCAGGCGGAAAGTGGTTAAGGAAGGCCAGCAAATGAGCCTTTTACATACGCTGTGTTAAGCCTCGTCCGGGATTTCTTTCTCTAGTCAAAATCAATGGTTCCGGAAAAAGACCCCCAAAGACCCCCAAAGTTGGAAGAAGACCCCCGGAGCTGCCTAATAAATTACTTTAAAAACCTGTGTGGTGTGTTTTTTTTGACACTTGATCAGACTGGCGTGACAAAGCTAGCTAGGCAAAATGTGCATTGAATTCAATGCAAAACGCGGAAAAAATTGCGTTAAAAATTGCTGCTTTTTTTTCCTGGCGTCTGTACTAGCTTTACAGCCTGTTTTTTAAAACGTCTGTGGGCATTAAGCCCTAAACACAGTTAGGGACACTCCCCTTAGCCTTGTCATAGAGGGGGGTAGGGGACAAGGACACTTGTACATTGAAACAGAAACTACAGTTGAAACATAAGGGGATTATGATAAGCAGGCAACCCCTTCTTACACATGCCCTGCGGAAAGATGTCTCCAGTCCAGACCTTTGTCTACGTGCCATGAACCAACACAATTAAAACACAGCAACAAGAGGGGGGTCGGGTTTGGGGAGAAGAGATGTAGCATTACATTACATTATCTCAATGCCAGATTTTGCCCAAGTCTATCAGTCACTTCTGGGCCATAGTCTGTGGGCAGGAGGCCAGTCCACAGTCCCTTCCAAAACACACAGTGTCAGTGGGCTCTGTCACAATGGCCCCGGAAAGAGCTGAGCTTGAAAGAATATAAATCCACCACTAGTATGGAGATTGCCATGTTAAAGCGAGAAATGGACAGATCAACCTTCTCAGGTTAGGTCTTGAAAGAAAATCTCAGATTAGGTCTTGAATTAGCAGAGCTAAACAAACAATATCTATCCTCTTGGGACATTTGCAAAAAAAATAAAAAATTAACCATGCTGGTCATGGAAGGGGTTATATAGGTTGGCCTAGTCTTTTTGTTTGCAAGTATTTAATCCGCTTGTGGTAGAACTTGAATGTAAAGCAATGAATGTTGCATGGAGCCACTGATGCATTGGTAGAAACCAAAAAGAGACACACCGCTTCAGGCAATCTTAAGATCTAAAGCAGATAACAGGTGCAGACCTCGTCTCACCACCGCCCAACACGAATAATGCCTCGTACAGACTGCTGGGCTCTGATGAAGCGGTCCTTGTCGTCTCGAAACGCGCCAGCCAGCAGTGACATACCTCTATCCCCCCTATTCTGGAGTGCGGTTCGAGGGGTATCTAACACATCGTTGTTGACAAGCCTATTTTACCATTTCTCTTGTGAGTAGTTTTTTATTATCAGTTTTATTTAATAAATTGTCAACGGTAACTCTGCTAGGATGTTCCTCGTCCATGAAGGGCACCAAGGCCACTGTTACCATTTTTGGAATTTTCCATGTGGAATATTGATTAATTGTTGGACAAGACACCCGTGCGCAGGAGTTTTCTGCCTTGTACACACGACCGGTTTTCCCGAAGGGAAAACTGCGAGGAGAGATTTTGGCCTGGAATACCGGCCGTGTGTATGCTTCTCGCAGTTTTTCAGATGGGAAAACTGCCCAAAAACCGCCGGAGAACCAGCTCTCTTTTTTCCCACCGGGAAAACCGGCCGACTTTTGCCAAGCGTTTTTTGCCAGTTTTCCTATGGGAAAAACCACGATGGAGCATACACACGCCCGGGATTCCAGACCAAAGCTCCATCGCAGTTTTTCTGTTGGGAAAACTGGCCGTGTGTAGGGGGGAAAGAGCAGGTTCTCGGCTTTCCCCTCGGGATTTCCGACGGGAACTTTTCCCGTCGGGAATCCCGCACATGTGTACGGGGCATATGGCAACGAAATGGTTTCACACTGAGACTCCAAAATTGCTTGATGTTATATTTATTGTCACACGTTTGTCAGTCAAACACAGGAAAAGTAGTTGATGCATTTCACAAGCAATAACTTGATTGTTCACAAACTTGTGACAAACTTGTGACAATAAAGATAACATCAAGCAATTTTGGAGTTTCAGTGTACGACCATTTCGTTGTCTTACTGATGCATCGGTTACTGATTACTGGATGCTACAAACATATAGACAAGTGTTGATGGCAATGAGAGGGTGTTTGTTCTTGAGCAGTGAATAGTATATGTCTGTATAGGAAATGTAGACAAAGCCAGAATAACATTTTCAGTTTTGCAACAGCTGGTAACCCCAAGTTGCTAAGCACTGTGGCAAAAACGCAAACATATACTCCCTGAGGTGTCTGCCATTGAGACTTGTTCTGTGAGCAGCTGATTTTGGACTGATCACTGAGATTGTGACTGTTCTCTGGGGATAGAAGTTAAAGGCGACAGCGTATGGTCTCTCATGGGGAGTAGGAATACCCCACTGGTTGAAAACAAGAAGCAGAATGGTATGATTAAATCATGAGCAAAATCTGCCTTCCTTAAAAATGTGACATAGGAGAACCAGACTATTAAGTTAGTTGAAAGCCTTACATGTGTATCTTCTCAATACAACATACAAAATAATAGGTGCTTGATACGTTTATAACAAACCAGGATGATGTTTTCTGGAAAGGGGGAGTAGTCTATACAGAGAATACAAAAATTCTCCAGCACTATGCTAGGTCAGCGTGAAAATTTAAAACAAATCTAGGGATTCTGTAATATTTTATTAGGACACGTGGGGTTTACTTATTAAAGGCAAATCCACTTTGCACTGCAAGTGGACTTGGAAGTGCAGTCGCTGTAGATCCGAGGAGGACATGCAAGGAAAAGAAAAAACAGCATTTTTGCTTGTATATGATTGCATGATAAAATCAGCAGAGCTTTCCCTCATTTCAGATCTTCCCTTCAGATCTAAAATGACTGCACTTCCAAGTACACTTATAGTACCAAGTGGATTTGCCTTAGTAAATTAACCCCAGTATGTTACCTATGTAGGTTAGATCATAACAAGTAAACCAAGAACGCGCTTGCCAGAAAATTGAAATTGATAGTTTTAATTTTATTTTGCACACCCTGTACAAGTAAAAGAAAAAAAATAGCTTGTTTTAAAACTTTTACATAGTGTGGGGGATTTGTTTTAAATGGCAAAAGAACAAGGCTGGGATATCAGAATAATATTTAAAGCACATTTTTATAGACACTGAGGGCGTGAATACACGGGTAAATCCACACAGAAATGGCAGCTGTTTAACAACTATTCTTCAAATATGGCAACTAGGAGAAAGTTTTACTTTACTAGGGTGCATCACACAATTGGGTCAGAGGACCCCTTTACACAGATGCTGTCAGTTAGTCCTGAAAGTAAGTTTCAGTTGAGTACTGCTTATATTGAATGGACAAGGGATACAAATTACATCTCTTCAGAGGTTTAAAGGAAGCCATCTACAATATATCCAATAGAAATCGAGTCTTCCTGAGTGACACACAATGATCTTTTGTACAATCCAATACAAGTAAGCAGAATCCTATTTCAACTATCACGAAATTCCGTAATCAACACAAATGCATTGTGGACAAATACTGGCATGTCCTGACCATGGACCCTCTCATAGGTCCTTTTGTGTCAGATACCCCCGCCATCACTTTCAGACGGGCTGGGTCTCTACGAGATCAGCTGTCCCTAGTGAATTCAGGGGAGATGGGCGACGAGATCCCTGCAAATACGCAGGAACCTTTACCTGTGGTGGTTGCAATTACCTCCTTGTACTGTCAGTTCATCAATACAGCAAAAAACATCATACTACCCCAATGGCGAACGGTACAAAAAAAAACAAAAAAACATTTTGCCAACTGCCAAAACACCTGGTGTGGTGCATCTCCTCCTGTGTGACTGCACTTGCTTTTACGTCGGCAAGACGATACAAGAATTCTGGCAAAGAGTATATCGCCACATGATCTCCATGAGGACCTGCAACCCAGGTCTACCTCTTAGGAGACATTTAACCGATGTACATGACAGGGTTTTTCCCAGGATATCTTTTCTGATCCTCGACCGCATACATCCAGGTATGCAAGGAGGTGATTGGAATAAGACTATTACAGTATGAACAAAGGTGGATCTTCCATCTCAATGCGACAAAATCACCTGGCTTCAATGGATCCATCTCCTTCAGACCTTTTTTGGAAGATTTTACCTCAGGTGGCTGTGAATGGGAACCCGATGACCCTACTGAAAGATAGTGAGGGTAAAAATCCAAATACATTTTACAGAGTAAATCATACTGGCGACCTCACATATCTGTAGGCTCTTTATTCATCTCATACTCCATCTGCTTTTTTTATTGCAATATCAAAACTTGTCAGAATGTACACATTCGGGAGGTCTCCTCTCCCACCAGGTACTCGTGGCGAGGGCGTTTTTGTGTGCTGGGGATTTGGGGGCGTTTCAGAGCCACCAGCCCCCTGCCCACGCTCACATTAGGACCCACTACTTATAAGGAGGCCCGGGCTTCATCCCTCCATACAGTGCACTGAGGACCCAGTGGGGCCACACAATGTCCAGCATTTGTGAAGGTATGTTATCTCAAACCTTATTCCTCTGAGGATCTGGCAGCACTCAGCTTTTACACTACATATTCAACTGACATATCAATGCTTGTCAATGCTGACATATTGGGCTGTGTGTTGCTGCCATTTATGTTTATACATTCTCCTCTTATAGGACAAACTCCCCTTACATCCCTTCCCCTGCCTGTGGCACCGGCCTGGGCACAGAGTCTCTGGATGTCTGAGGCTATTCGAACCTGACGTCCAGCTCTACTCCTCCCTCTCTGTAGTCCACACCATCCAGCAACCAGCCAGGTATGTGTGTTCTCAACATACATTTCCACCAGCCTCCTTACTGTCAAGGTCCTTCACTGTTATTATACTATATACAGGGCCGTCTTTAATATGGTTTGGGCCCTGGGCAAACATTTTTTTTGGGCCCCCCTCCAGCTTATTTTGGGCCTGGCTGGTTCACATGTATGTGTTTTGGCGGCCCTCATTTGTGCAGACACAGCAGCCCATTGATTTGAATGGGCTGCCATGCCTTTGTTTCCTGCAAAAAAAAGGTGCATTCAGCATTTTAAAAATACAGTTGCCTTGAAATCCATTCTGCTTTTGCACCATGCTACTTACCTGCAGTTCTTGCACACACAAACGCACTGTGTTTTTAAAAGCGTGACCTAAACGTCTAAAAATGCAGCAAGTTTGACAGTGCGGGAACTGCAGATAAGCAGCAGACAGCAAAATGGACAGACAGTGCTGTATTTCAGTGCTTGATGGGCATAGGTGTGCCGTGTGCGCAGCCTATTACATGAGGCATGCGCTTTTCTTTGCAGGAAACGCAGGCATGGTGGCCCATTCAAATAAATTGGGCTGCTGTGCCTGCGCAAATGTGGGCCACCAAAATACATACATGTGAACCAGCCAGGCCCAAAATAAGCCCATCAAGCAGTTAAATACAGACAGTAATGCCATGTGCTCTGAGGCCTTACTCAGCCTGGACTCCAGGTCTGGTCTGTGATTTAAAGAGTTCCTCTATTTTTCACATGGCATGGGGTCCCATGGTGCTAAAGCAGAATGGACAGACGGTGCTGTGACCCCCATGCCATGCCATGTGTAAAATAGAGGAACTTTTTAAAACACTGACCAGACCTGCAGTGAATCATCAAATATTATAAAGACTTTGGGCACACTCTACAGAAAACTTCTATTTACAATATAGATTAGCAAACAGTGACATACCTTGAGGAGCAGGACATGAACAAGTCAGCCTCTGGAAGAGCAAACTGGGGATGTTATAAAATCACATTCTAATTCACTTTTATATACAAGCAGCACCCAGTGGCAGGAAGGGAGAAGTGCACGTCTAAAGGGAAGCCAGGGGTGCTGTACATTTTAAAACACTGGGAAGGGAAGCAGTACTGTCACTGGCTGCGTGCCGCTGATGATTTTCAGCCTGATTTGTGGGCAGCACAGGGGCTTAACGGGTGTCAGGGCCGACATCAGGAATTATGGGGCCCCTTACACAGCTTCAGGTATGGGCCCCCTGGAGCAGAGAACCGAGGGGGGGGTGCTGCCGCCTGAAATTGAGAAGCGTGGGGGGCTGCCGTGAATTTAGAAGCGGGGGGCCCTTTACAAAAAAAGAAGAAATAAAGAAAAATATATATAAAAAAAGGGGTGTAGCCATCCGGGGCCCTGGGGACCTCTGGGCCCTTTAATAAAAAGAAAACAAGAAATAAAAAATATATATTAAAAATATATATATATTTTTTTTTTTAAAAAGGGGGTTGCCATCTGGGGCCCTCTGGGCCCTTTAATAAATTTTTTTTTATAAAAATAAATTACAAAAAAAAGGGGGTTGCCATTCGGGACCTCTGGGCCCTTTAATAAAAAATAAAATAACAAAAATATATATAAAAAAGAAACATTTATAAAAAAAAATGGCGGGGTTGCCATCCAGGGCCCTGGGGAACTCTGGGCCCTTTAATAATAAAAAAATACAAACAATATATAAACAAAAATAAAAAAATAAACATTTATAAAAAAAAACAAATAAAAAGGAATACAAAGAAATAAAATATAAAAAAAAAAATGTTTTTATAAAAAAAAGAGGGTTGCCATCTGGGGCCCTGGGGACCTCTGTGTCCTTTAATAATAATAACATTTATATATTATATTTTATATATATATATATATATATATATATATATATATATATATATATATAAATAATAAAACAACTATATAAAAAAAGGGGGGTTGTCATCCGGGGCCCTGGGGAACTACGGGCCCCTGGGGACCTCCAGACCTCTAAAAAAAAATTTGGCCTTTTAATAAAAAATAAAATAAAAATATATTAAAAAAAAATATTTTTTTTATTTAAAAAAAAAAAAAAAAAAAGGGGGGTTGCCATCTGGGGGCCTCCGGGCCCCTGGGGACCTCCGGGCTCCTAAAAAAATAAATAAAATATATATATTTTTTTTTTTCAAAGGGGGTTGCTTTGGGCCACCAACAGTGACAGGGCCCTGTTTGTCCTATGGTAAAGACGGCCCTGACTATATACATACACTCTCCCCTTTTTCCCTTCTTGTCACCAGCGATTTGTCATCGCGGGGTATCCCTTGTGGGGCACGGTCCTGGTGCCCTCTGTGGGTAGACATTCTGGGTTCTGCCCTGGGTGCACCTGGACCTTCGGATTTAAGCTTGACGGCTCTAGACAGTCACTGTCTCCCAATGTTTTTATATGGATGCAAAATTATTTGTTGTCTATGCAAAATCTCATGGTTAGTAGAACCATAGATGAATTGTGTAACTGCTTGATGCTTTCCTGCATGTCTTTACAATACGCATATCCTTATACTTGTCTTTTATTAATTATAGACATTTTTTTTTATCCTATGTTCAACCACCTAACCCTGAAGATATTTTGCTGCACCACAAACTTTTATCTTCAATTTGTTATTGAATAAACTACACTATATATTTTTTCAAAATTCCGTCTTCGACTCCCAGAGTAATATTGCCCTCCAAAATCCCATTTAGAGGAAAACTCACTTTGTAAATTTGTTAAGTTCAGGGATGTGGGCAATATATTTCTCTCTTTCTGGATAACCAGCACCAATCAGTAAAATCTTCCTGAGTGGCAAGACAGGATTATCCAGCAGTGTGCCCTCACTCCCCAGCACTGCTGCACTGAGAATGAAATGCGCTCTTAGGTCTCTTCTGCCCACAGCCAGCTGCTATTTGAGGGAGGAGAGAGCAAAATCTTCCCTTCAACAGCTATTGGGTCCCTGCTCTTTCTGACACTACAGTCATTCTTGTCAATGAGGCACAGGAGATGCTCCCAGCATGCCCTCCCAGAGTTGTTGCTAGAACTGTAACATACCTGGGGGGCACACTCGCCCTTCCCAGTACAAATCAGTACAATTCCAGCACAAATCTTCACCATACCAATACTCCCTCCCAGGATAAATCAAATTCCCCTCCCAGCACAAATCCTCGCCGTCCCTTACACAAATTCTCTTCAACCCCCCATCCTTCATCTAGTACATATCCTCTTCTTCCCCCAAATACTATATATATCATAATATTAAATGTAAACCAGTATATTCAGGACTGATGATAGATGTATACTAAAGGGATAGCAATGCAAAAAAAGCATGCTAAGCATACCAACATGCCTACCAACTATGACCGCCTTGGAAAAAGGGGCGCATGCATGTAGAAAACATACATGCACGCAGGGCTTTTTTTTAGGGGGAACTTGGGGGAACTTGGGGGAACTCAGTTCCACCACCTGTCAGGGTACTAGCTCCATCTCTGACAGATTCCCGCACATGCCCAGTAGAATGACATTTCGGCGCATGCCTGTGCGTGGTTTGCGCGCACGCATGCGCGGTACGGCAGCGCGCCGTGTGCGTGGAAGCGCGCACGTGCACGTATGCGGCAACCCTGGGGCCAATCAGAGGCCGGACATTCCTATTTAAACCAGCAGCCTTCCCTGAACAGGTTGCTGGTTTGTCTTCAGCTCCTATGTGTTTACCTGTTGCCGTACCTGCCTGTTTTGACCCGGAATTCCTGACGACTCTCCTCTCACCTGGAACCTCTGACCCTTTGGCTAACGTTACCTGGATTGCTGTTGTCTCCTGCCCCTTGACCTTGGCTTGCTCTCATGGACTCCCTCTGAACTCTCCTGCCCTTGACCCTCGGCTTGTGACTCGGATTTGCCCTCATCTCCTGTGGACCCTACCAGACTCACCTACCAGTTCCTGCCTGACCAACGCTTGTCTCCAGTCTTCTGCACCTGCCCTGCTTCTGTCAGCTGCACCAAGTCTTCCTGCCAGCTCCCGGCGCCGGTGCCTCCTTGTGCCGTCCCTCCTCTGTCCCAACTCCAGGGAGTGGTCTGCACAGGGTCGCAAAGGTGAGCCGCCCTCAGCATCTCGGTCTCGGTGAGTACAGGTTCTGACAGTACAAACCAGCCAGATGTCTGAGACCGACAGGGCGCGCTCACCCTTTGAGACGCTGTGCCAACAGGTCTCCGCCTTAACAGAGGCAGTCCAGAAGCTTCAGGAAGGCTACCTCCAGATTGATGGCCGCCTCCAACAACTGGCCGGTTCCCCAGGTCCATCCACTGCGGCCCTAGCCTCTTCACCCGGACCTTCTGCTGCCCAAGCTCCTGCAAGCCCTGCCATGATGGGGAGTAATCCCGAACCCCGGGTCTCCATGCCCGAGCGATTCTCAGGCGACCGCCGGAAATATCGGGCTTTCAAGAATGCCTGTTCCCTTTACCTGGCCTTGCAACCTAGAACTTTTGCGACCGAAGCTGTTAAGGTTGGATTCGTAATCTCTCTCCTTTCTGAGGATCCTCAAGCATGGGCACACTCCTTAATGGAACAACGCAGTCCAATACTTGACTCTATGGACACCTTCTTCACCCACATGGGGAAATTATACGACGACCCCCTACGTGCAGCCACCGCAGAGGGTACTCTGCACAGCTTAAATCAAGGGAGACGGCCGGTGGAAGACTACACCGCCGAATTTAGAAAGTGGTCTGCTGACACAGGCTGGTTTGTACTGTCAGAACCTGTACTCACCGAGATGCTGAGGGCGGCTCACCTTTGCGACCCTGTGCAGACCACTCCCTGGAGTTGGGACAGAGGAGGGACGGCACAAGGAGGCACCGGCGCCGGGAGCTGGCAGGAAGACTTGGTGCAGCTGACAGAAGCAGGGCAGGTGCAGAAGACTGGAGACAAGCGTTGGTCAGGCAGGAACTGGTAGGTGAGTCTGGTAGGGTCCACAGGAGATGAGGGCAAATCCGAGTCACAAGCCGAGGGTCAAGGGCAGGAGAGTTCAGAGGGAGTCCATGAGAGCAAGCCAAGGTCAAGGGGCAGGAGATAACAGCAATCCAGGTAACGTTAGCCAAAGGGTCAGAGGTTCCAGGTGAGAGGAGAGTCGTCAGGAATTCCGGGTCAAAACAGGCAGGTACGGCAACAGGTAAACACATAGGAGCTGAAGACAAACCAGCAACCTGTTCAGGGAAGGCTGCTGGTTTAAATAGGAATGTCCGGCCTCTGATTGGCCCCAGGGTTGCCGCATACGTGCACGTGCGCGCTTCCACGCACACGGCGCGCTGCCGTACCGCGCATGCGTGCGCGCAAACCACGCAAGGCATGCGCCGAAATGTCATTCTACTGGGCATGTGCGGGAATCTGTCAGAGATGGAGCTAGTACCCTGACACCACCTTTGGCTCAGACCCTTTGGTGCCTGCTCACCACAATCACTGACAGAAGTCTGGTTTCTGTGTTTACAAGTGACAGCTCTTCACTCTGTGTGTAACCCCCCCCTGAACTCTGCACTCTGTATGTAATGCAATCCTGGTATTTAATGCCCCATTAAGACCCTTCTACTGTTTGTGAAATCTGAACGGGGTCATGGTTGAGTTCCTGCACCTATTTTCTGAGAAAAAAAAGCTCTGCATGCATGTGTGCATATACATTCATACATACATATACATCCAAAACACACACCTACATAAAAAATAATAGTAGTAAAAAATATAAAATATATTATGTAAAGAATTTAAAAAAGTATTTAAGGTGAAAACCCAGTAGGTTTCCCTACGGCATAGTCTTTGAAATCTCTTGGCCTGGGAATCGCAGGGAGAAATACTCTCTATAACCCAAACTTTCAATCCTTCTGTGGATTTGTTTGTGACGTGTAAGGAAATGTCTGGGGACACTATGGTCATCTGTACCTTTCTCAATCAACCTTCTGAATCAAAATCATCTTATAATTTATAGGGGGACAGCTCTCCACATATTGATACTGATTTTTTATGTTAGAGTTCCTGGCGTGTGCCATTGCGGCTACTCTCCATTGAGACCACTGCTCCATTCTACCAGCCCTGTGTGCAGTATACAGCATTTTTAGATGTACATATTTTCAGAATAAATTGCGGTTTATAATCGACATATACTGATCTGGCTCCCTCCATTATTGTTTACAAATCCTCACTACCCCGACAAATCCCCCCCCCCCCCCCACACACACCCTCCTATAACAAATAACCTTAGTTTACCAATCAAAATCCCCCACTCCTCAGCACAAATCCTCTCTTATCCCTCCCAGTACAAATGCTTTTGCCTGCAAACATCCTCTCACGAACACAAATCATATTATTCCCACACACACAGCTCAGATACAGCAGCAGATGTTCATCTTCCCAGACCCCTCCTCCTTTTCTGTTATAAAACACATTAGAGCAGAGTAGGAGTCTAGAGAAAGCGTCCCTCAGCTCTGACGATAACTGTTCTGTTCTAAAAGGCAGCCGGTGAGGAGAGATCCCAGGCGCTACAGTGTTGGTGATCATGGCGCCCTGCAGGAAATGCGAGTACATGCCCCAGGTGCCCGGCCCTAGCGCCACCACACCCCATAGTAAAACACATACCCTGTACCTAGGACTTCATTGCTCTCCCTAATAAGATTTTTGTACTTACCATAAAATATATTACATGAATTTCAGTGAAGGACACAGAAACTCTGAAACGAGTTATACTGCTACCTATAGGCGCTTGGGACATTGGTACATACAAACATCATTGAACCAGGCTCCGTAAAATTCCTCCACTACCTAGAATGTCTCAATTTTGTTAGCAAGCAGTAGAAAAATATAAACAAAAATCATGCACAAAGAACTTAAAGGGGTTGTAAACCTACATGTTTTTTCTCTACCCCCCCCCCCCCCCCGGTTTAACTTGCCTGAAAGATGATTTTCCGTGGGCGTGTCCCTACTGTCCTTCTCTCCATGGAGTCCCAGCTTCGATTGGAAGCGCAGCCATTGGCTCCCGCTGCTGTCAATCAAATCCAATGACGCAGGGGGCGGGGCCGAGTTGTACACTCTGCATCTATGAACGCCGAGTGTACGACTCAGGAGAACGCCTGCAAGGTAACCCCCTCGGGAGAGAGCTTCGCAGAGGGGGTTATCTAATGTGCGGAGGAGCCGCGAGAGCCGCTGTGGGACCCCAGAACAGGTGGATCGGGGCCACTGTGCAAAATGAACTGCACAGTGGAGGCAAGTATGACATGTTTGTTATTTAAAGAAGAAAAAACACGAACCTTTGGTGTCACTTTAAGACAAAAGAAACAAGGTAATTTTCTACTGGAGAAAGCTTCCCTATTAAACAATTTATTAATTCCAGCACTCAAAATGTGGCGCATGTTATTCAGTGCAGAGCGCTCATTACAATATGCAGGTTGTACTATCTGTCTGTTAAAGGGGTTGTAAAGACAAAAATATTTTCCTCTTAAATCAAAGTCTGACAGTAGCTGATAAAGTAAAAAGTAATGTTTTGCATTATAACTAGTTTAAAACCTGTTGAAATCTAGCTGTTTTATTCACCTCCATCACTCCTGAATCGTTATTCTCACTGACTTCCTGGTTTGCGGTGCACATTCATTCTTGCTACATCACGGCCTAATGGGAACTACAGTTCCCATTAGGCTTAGCCTCCATGCCTGTGAGGGATAAGAGAGCATCTTCACGCAGGGCTGTAGTCATAGGGAGGGGGTGAGCACATTCTGCTTTCCACCATGCAAAACAGCTCAGATGCTGGTGGAAAGCAAGAAGAGGAGTGACAGGAAATGGCATTTTCAAACTCAAATTACTGTATTTTGGAGGTCAAAAGGAAAAACGAGGTAAGTGATATTTAAATGCTCTAGCTTACAGCAATCAATTGATCTAATAAAAAACGAACCTTTAGTGTTCCTTTAAGGATGTGTATTGGTGAGCACTATTGCGATACCAGTAACTATAATGTAAAACAAGGAAATTCTGTAAAATAAGGAAAGACTGATTTTCAATTCCATGGCATAGAGAAAACCAATCAACCAATTACAGGGGGGAGATTCCCACAGGTACCTTTTGGAACGTGGGGCCTGGTGGATCCATAGGTTGACCACTGGGATACCAGATATCATGAATCAAAGTTGGGATATCAGCTATTTTTTTTAATAGTTTAAGATTGACTGTGTTTTTTTGTAGAATGCTTTGTCATGCATTGTCGTTTTTTTAACACAGATTATCTTTGATGGCTCATCTGCGATTGATTCAGGTTTTTAGAAGGTGGAGTCTATAAACAATAGTTGAGATGTGATGTTTGATCTGGCTGAAACGCATTAGAGCAGTCAACTTAAAGGAGTTGTAAAGGAAAAAAAAAATGTTGCCTAAAATTTATGTCTGCAAGGTAGACAGACAGAATAGTGTAATGATTCTGTTAAAAAAATTGTAAATATCTATTAAATTCCTTCATCTATATCACCTCCGGCGTTCTAGTTTCGGTTCTCTCATTCACTTCCTGGTTTGCGGCACTCGTTCATGTAAGAACTACATTTCTCAGTATGAATTGCGGCACACCCAGTAATTCATAGATCCTTGAAGTCTCTAACACGTAGAGAGCGTCCTGCCGCACAGATGTAGTTCCCAGGAGAGGGCGAGCACGTCACTGACCACCGCAGTAAAGGCTCACTTCACGGTGGTGAGTAACAATCAGACAAGCAGGAAGTGAACAGAACAGAGAAGAAATAGAGCAACTTCTGAGCAAAAACGAACAATGAGGAAGTGAAAAGAGGAATGTCTGCAGGTAAAGGATGCTTATTATGGAAACAATTTTTTTCCTTTACAACCCCTTTAATGTATATTATGCATTGTTCCTGATCATGTGGCAGTTCCCACAATACGATCTGAAGTTGATTTTCAGGGGTCCCAGCTGTTGCACCAATTCATCTCACAGCTATATCAGATCATCTGGGTTGAGTACGCAGAGTTTTTCTGTGTCCCTCAATGAACTTCAAGAAACAGTGTTATGTACGGAAACGTACCTGGTAGCCAGAGCCTAGTTTACAGGAGGAGGCCTCTCTTACAGCGCTAGCTCAGGAGCCCCTGGAGTGGGAACAGTGAGCTCGGGAGCACAGTGAGGTAGGAGTGCCTGGGTGATAATGGTAGTCAGGCACAGAATGGTAATCCCTCTGGAAAGACTGGCACAGGAGACGGCTGTTGCAGAAGTGGAGGGTCAGCGTCTCTGGAGCTGGCACAGGTACTGGAACAGTGGCAGCAGGAGCTGGGTAAGGCAAGCCGGGTTAGGTCCAGAGCAATCAGATAATAGCGGGGTCAGACAGGCCGGATCAAGCAGGTAATCAGACAGAAGATCTTGTAGGCTAAAGCGTGGTCAAGGTTCAGGCAGGAGGTCTGGCAACGGTAGGTATAAGAGCAGAGTAGGGTCAGAACAAGCCAAGGGTCGGACTGGAGAGGTTCAGGTGGTCAGGCGGAGCCGGGTCTGTACTGGTAACAGGTTCAAACAGGGTCACAGCTTACGCCAGCCACTTCCGGCGCTTGGAGCGCATACTTCCTTGTTAGGGCTGCAAACATGGAGTGATGGAACGCACGCCGAATCATGACAGCGGAGGAGAACCGGGTCACACGTGAGTAGGGCTGTGGTCCATTTAAGCGCACCGGTCGGGTACACTGGTCCTTACCACTCTCCACTGTGCACTGCTGGACGGAAATTTTACCTAGGTACCTGTTGTGGGTGACTGCTGGAAATGTTCATATTCTTATATTTTTGTGTGCTGACTTGGATTTGGAGATTAATTTTGTTGGATTTCAGTGTGACTTTTGATATTGAGATATTTTATTACATTTTACATTTTTACGCTATGAAGAGCATTTTTTTTTTTTTTCCCTGATTGGAACACATTGGTACATTATCATTGTTTATTATACCTGGATTGGAGTGACATTCCTGGCCACGGGGATAGCCTGACTACACTGGATGCTGATCACGTCCGGGTGACCTGTTCAAGGGACCGAGACCAAGACGGTGACCAGGGAGGGCAATCGGCCCACCAACGCCTTTGAGACCCCCCACCGTACGGTGAGTTGAGGGTTTACTCCATCCGGTAAGAGTACCTAATCTGTTTACGTTTCGGAGATTGCATCTCTAGATATATACTGCCCAAGTCCACCTGAGGGGAAACAGCCTTTCTACCACCTATACGGTGTATGGACTATCCTTCATATTGAATGGACTATATGTATCACTTATCTTGTATGCACAAGTTTACTTGTTTGATATCCTAGGATTAATGATTGATTGCACCAGTTCATGGATTTTTGTGCACTATATATATTTATACCCACTCACACTTGTGGGGGTTTTCTCATTGGAGGAGTAGATTTGCTCTTGCCCATTCACAGTTTTATCCGATCACTACTGTATATTTTGCTGTTAGTAACAAGATCCTCTACACAGGCGGATCTTATTAGCGCTGCACTTGTTTTCTATACTGGTACAACGCTGCAGATCAGACAGCAAAGTGTCACTGCAGCTGCTGAGCTTTTAAAGGCAAAATGGCGCCAAACGAGTGTCAACGTGCACGCTCCCGCCGGGCACTCGCATTTGGCGTGCAGCCATGTGCACGCACATGCGCGCACGTCGGACTCTACTGGCAGGTCCCTGACAAACAGATTATTACAGCAAGGACAAAAAACATGGTCCTTTAAAAGGACACAGGAATTTTGGAATTGCAAACGGTCAGGACATCCAAAACAAGTCCAGCTGAAGAGTGGGCAACAGCCACTGAGAGGTCTAAGGGATGTGGAGACTATCCGCACATCAAAATATACCAGTAAATCGAGGAATAAACTCATGTGCCACATAACTGCTAAGAAGTCCAGCTTCAACTTTATTAAAATAAAAGACACTAAGACAGTCCAAAGAGTATAGTAGTCAAGGCATTTCAGGTGTCCAAAAACACTCACTTCAACACGGCTTGATTGAACACAATGTGAATGATCTAGAAGTGAGCTGGACCTCTAATGTTATTTCTTCCAGTGTGAATTCAAGCACAGGCTTCGTCAGCAACTGGTATGGCAGGAGAACTTCCACGACCAAAGAAAGGGCACCAAAGTTGACCTGACCTTCAGACTATAAATTACCACCAAAGGAAAACGGGTTACCCGAAATAACGTGTCCCATCTAGCCATTCACCAAAAAAAATAAAACAGATGGAGAAAAATAACTACCAAAAAAAAAAAAAAAAATGTACTTTATCAAAAAAAAAAGCAGTTGCCTGAATGGAAATTTTGGACAGACAAAATCTAAAAGAAAGATCAGCCAATGGCTCAAGTTTAGCATTCTAATCCTTAATTTTGAGAAAAAGATGGTCCATGAGAAGGAAGAAGGTTGTCTGATCAGACAGCGGTGTATGAGAGCTCTCATAACATAAAACCCCAATGGATAGAAAGGAAATAACCCCCGAGGCTGATAGAAAAAGACTGAAAGACAGTGAAGTGGGAATTTAATGACGTCAATAAAGGAAAATATATCAACAGTGTACCGAGGACCTTGACTAAAGTAAAAAGGAAGAATTTCTTGAATATAAAAGGCTAGTATGTTGGGTAGAAGTGGGGCTATACAAGATCCCAATCTCCTGCAATCAACAGTAATACCCAATGTTTGGACTTCCTGTGTCCCTCAATGGAGGGTAAGGAAAACAACGTTACCTTCAGAAGGCAAGCAATAACATCATCCCTTTTTACCTGGTTCAACAGAACAATTTTTTTCTATTGACTGACCTCAAACAATTTAGGTGTTTTAGGCATAGGTAGGTATGTTAGGCACACGTGTGTTTTACCGTCTTGTCTCTTTGTTCCATGTTTCTCCCCAAATGCAGTGCAGCTTTACTATGGGGCTTCCGTTGTTGGATGTGTCCTCTGCACCCACCTCCACAGGGAAGCCACGGCTGACAGCGTAGGATCGACTTCCAAAAAAGTATGTATACCAATTTGTTCTTTACAGGGCTTGATAGGTTAGTGTGTTAGATCATGGGTGTCTGAAGATGCAAGGGATTTTAGTGTTAGGGTGGACTTCTACTTTAACCGCTTCTGGACTGGCCTACGTACATTAACTGCAGCAGGGCAGCCCGGGTGCGCAAAATCACGTACCAGTATGAGATGACGTAAACGCCGTTCAGGGGGCACTCCACTCCTGCTGTAATTGGACAAAGCGGGAGCCGAGCAGCGGGTCCGGCAGCCACTTCGACCTGCAGATCGTTCACAGGAGAGACGGAGCAGCGGTGTGCCTATATAAACCAAGCACATCGCTGCTCTGTCAGGGAAGAAAATAGAGAGATTGTGTTTCAGCTAAGCTGAATCACAATCTTTATTTTCTTCCAGTGAATCCACTCCCCCCAGTTAGAAACACCTTCCAGGGAACACATTTACCCCCTTGATCGCCCCCGTAGTTAACCCACCTCCCTGCAAGTGTAATTTATACAAGGATCAGTGCATTTTTTTTTTTAGCACTGATCACTGTATTGGTGTCACTGATCCCAAAAAGGTGACACTTAGGGTCAGTTTTGTCCGCTGCAATGTCGCAGTCCCACAAAAAAAAACAAAAAAAAAACACACACACACACACTACCAGTAAAAACGAAGAATAAAAAATTAAAAGTCCCTAACTCCATCCCCTATTTTGTAGACGCTATACCTTTTACGCAAACCAATCAAAATACACTTGTTTACCAAAAATATGTAGCAGAATTCATATTGGCCTAAATGAAGACAGACATCTGTTATTTTACTTGGGGGGGGGGGGAATATATATTCTATAGCAGAAAGTAAACAAATTCAAGTTAGACTTACCGGTAACTTGTTTTCCAGAAGTCTTTCAGGACAGCACCTTGAGAGATAGTGACTCCACCCTCACCCACAGGAAACACCTTCTACTTCCTCCAGATCTTTAAAGGGAGGCGCCTCCCTAACACACCTCAGTTGTATCAGAGAACCTCCGGCCCCAGCTGGAACATATAAACACATACGTTAGTCACAGCATGGTACATTAAACCAATAGGGCGGGTCGTTGCTGTCCTGAAAGACTTCTGGAAAACAAGTTACCGGTAAGTCTAACTTGAATTTTCCCAAGTCGTCTTTCAGGACAGCACCTTGAGAGGATAACAGAGACTTAACTTTAGGGTGGGGCAACAGCCTGTAGGACTCTTCTGCCGAATGCAGGTCATTGGCGGATGTGAGGTCCAAACTGTATTGCCGCAACAAGGTGCGGAAGCTTAACCATCTCGCTGCTTCGCCCATTTGCTTAGGGGTGACATCAGCTCTCTCTGCCCATGTGACTGCAAGTGCTCTTGTTGACTGAGCACCGATTCCTACTGGTGGCACCACGTCCGCGTGAGAGAAGGCTTCTCGAATGGATAAATTCCACCACCTAGCCAAGGTACCTTTTAAAGCTTGGCAACCCAAAAAAGAACAAATAGAACACGTCTGAGGCGCTTTGTTATTTTGAGATAGCATAACAAAGCCTCTTTTTTTTTTTCTTTTTTTTTAAAGAAAAAATCTTTCTCCTCTGAGGGATTTGCACAGAAATTAGGCAGCACAATATCCTGCAACGATTAACTGCTGCCCTAGGAAAATTTTGAATCCGTTTTTAGGACAATTCAATCCAAGAATAAAGACGGATAAGGTTCCCTTATAGACAGAGTATGGAATAGCCTTTCAGATGCCAGGCTGCAAGGGAGAGACTGGACCCCTCTGGATGGCATACAGGGCCCTGCACTGACAGATCCTGTCTGAGAGGTAGATGCCAACATGGCCTGGCCGCCATTCTTAGGACCGTCGAGGACCAAACTCTCTTGGGCCAGTACGGGGCAATCAAGATGACCGGTACCTTTTCTCTCTGAATCCTCCTTAGCACTAGGGGGGATTAACTGGAACGGGGGGGGAACGCGAGGCACAGGTGAAACCACCAAGGATGCGTCAGAGCATCAATTCCTACGGACCCGTCCAGTCTGCTTTTGGAAAAGAATTGCAAAAACCTGAGAGTTTTCCCCTTGAGGCAACAGGTCCACCTCTGGAAATTTCCACAACAGATCTCCGGGTTCAGAGACCACTCTGCTTCCCAAACCTGATGTCAGGTAATGCGCTACCCTGTACAGGGACTTTAAGAGTATCGCTTATGGGGACCGCAAAATCTTTCCCGCTCAGAGAAGAGCTTTTGCCACAAGAATCTGCAGAGGTCTGCTTCTTGCGCCCACTTGTCTGTTTAGGTATACCACTGCTGTGGTATAATCCGTTGACACCTGAACATGGTGATTTAGTAGACCCGGAACAACTCTGTTAGAGCCAATGCAATCGCCTTTAGCTCTCTCCAGTCCGAGGATCGCTTCACTGGAAAGGACCACTCCAGACCCTTTGAAGGCTCTCCTGATCTTTTCCCATAGAGAGATCTCCTCCCTTGCGATGGGATTTTATCTGAGAGTCCAGGGAACTGAGACCACGACCCCATGATCTCAGGGGAAAGGTCTGTAGGCACCTGACATGTAGTCTTGCTCATAGAATGAATGGCATTGTTGACGTCAGAACTCCTAATGCCAACATCACCTGCCTTATAGCCATCGGCTGGTTAGGCTGTCTCATCCCCAACGGGGGAGAGGGCCACGTGACATGGTCGGGCGCCGTCTGTCTTCCTGGGGTGGCCGCGGGGGGCTCGGGAGGGCGGGTGGGCCCAGGGCAACGCTGTGTCCTGAAAACCTGGCCCTTTTTCTCCTGTGGGAGAAACATTTTCCGGTTTACCGAATCTACCTGGTAACCCAAGTAAACGGACTTCCTGAGATGGAACTAGGGATGATACCTGAAGGTTAATAAACCAGCCCAGTGATTCCGAGTAACTTCTCGCCCTGAATAGATTGTTCGGTAACATATCTTTCCATGGGGTGAAGAAAAGAATAGGTCATCTAGGTAAGCCAAACTGCAATACCCTGTAGACTTAGCGGGGCTAGGGCTTCCGCCATCACCTTGGTAAAAAAATAAAAATAAAATATGAGGCGATGACAGTCCGAATAAGAGAACGCCCTGAATTTAAGGCGACGATCCACTCCCACTACACTTTACTGCCAACCCTCTGGACTGAGGGGAGGTAGGGATGCACAGGTACGCGTCCCCTCACGATGCCATAAAACAGTCTGGCATCAATAGATTCTTGACCAAAAGAAGTTGAATCCATCTTGAACCTTCTGTATCTGACAGATTTGTTTAGAGGCTTCAAGTTTAAGCTCATTCTGAACTTTCCTGTAGGCTTCTCTACCAGGAATAAGTGAGAATAGCATCCCAGTCTGTTGAATCGGCTCTCTAAATGAGACTGCATGGCCAGGGTTTTTATGTAATCAACAAAACCTCTTGGGAGGGGGTTTCTAAACAAGTTGGAATCCCCTCTTTATTTCTGGCGCAGATTCCGAGAGCCTATAGGGGAGAGTTGGCGTTCCATCCCCTAGGACATTTCAACTCTTTGGTCCAGTGCACATTCCTGACAGACGTGCATAACGACTGCCCTATCTTCAGTTCAAGGACCTCACAGGTAGTTGAAAGGCAGTGCCCGAACAGGGACCTGAACCCTGGACCCTCAGATTAAAATCTGATGCTCTACCGACTGAGCTATCCAGGCTCTCGAGAACTCTATGGCATAACCCTGGGCAAGAGTGATCAGAATGTACTGACTGGATGTTACCGCTGATCACTGCGGAAGGAACCTTAGAAGGCCCCCGCCTACCCGCACGGCTGAGTCCTTGGGATTTCTCGGCTTGCGTAGGAAGATGGGGGAGAATTCCCCCTTTCCCTATGGCTTGCTGTTTTCGGGAAGATTTTTCCTTTCAGCTGACCTGTCTAGGATGCTTCCTAGTTCCGGCCCAAAAAAAGATCTCCCAAAAAGAGAATTCTGCAAGCTTTACATTTTCTGAAGCTGCATCACCTGGCCTCAGGTCTTCAATCACCACGCCCTTCTCGCCAAATTAAATCAAGGCTGTGGCCTCTCAACCTCTTCATTGTTTCAGCTGAAGCATCAGCTAAATAAACTACTGCAGAGGATAGGGCGGAAAAGGAGTCCTTGTTTAGGTGAATCTACCACCATTAACTGGATAGTTCAACCCTCTAAGTTTCTGGCTACACATGTCGTGGCCATATCGGGTTTCAATTTCCTGATCGACTGCCATGGGCTCTTTTTGGAAAAAATATCATCCATGCGTTTGTCCATAGGGTCTTTTAGAACCCCCAAGTCCTCGAAAAGGTAGATCAGAGGACCCGGACACCTGAGCCACCCTGTAGAGGGATCTCCTCAAAAGAAAATCGCCCTTTATGGGTTTTTGAGAAAAAGGCTCTTTTTCTGGATTCTGCCAGCTCTGTCTGCCCATTGCCGTCAGAAATAACTGAGTAGATCGGACATGTCCTGCGCTTTACTCACTCAGATCTGCATACCTGCGGACATATAAACTTAGAACCTTACTGAAAAAAAAATTCTAAGCAACCATACACCTCCCCCAGGGATAAACCCCGACCCCTCTGAATCCTCACTGGAAGGAACATGGGAGTGACCTTTCCTGAGAGGTGAAGGCCCGAGTTGTGGAAGGGAAACTAAGAGTCACGAAAAGTTTGAATCGTGGCAAAGAGTTCTTTCTTTACGGAGGTAACCAGCTGTCCTGCATAGGGGTTGATTCCTCCTGAACAAAAGAAGCAATGCATGTGCTGCATAGAGCCTTCTTATAGTTCTTGCCCATCTACATGGGGAGAAGAAAGAAAGCAGGGGAATCCTTAATGAGACCCAGTCCCAATAAATGGACCCCCCCCCACATGGGTGCACTAGGAAAGAAATGTGCCCAATCCAGTGCCCCGACAGGCCCCTTGCCACTAGGGGGATTAGAAAAAAGGAGACCGGAAAGCAAAAAAAGATACAGGTAAGGAAAAAAACACAGGCAGACTTAAACTGCTGCCTCCTACCTGGCCCTGCTGGTGCCTGTGCCTGTCCCACCGCTGTAACTTCTGCGACCTCTATTGCAGATGAACAGCGCTTCACCGTGGCTCGCACACCGTTTCCGGACTCCAATAGTGCCGTTGCACCGGACCAGAAACGGAAAAAGGCCCCAGCCTCTGTCCTCCCTCTTCCCCCTGCGGTCACGCCGAAAAAGACGTTCGCGCTAACCCGGCAACCTGCTGTTCCATCATGGCCACGCCAAAATGGCGGCGACGCACGCGCGAGCGCCGTTCCTTCCAGGTCACCGAGTGTTTCTGGCTCTCGCCAAACACAAAGGGGAAGAGGAGCCCGAAAACTACCGCTTCCGTTCGGGTAGTACGGGAGGACAGATGGTCTCAACTGGAGAAAGGTAGGAGGGAAGCCGTCTCCCAGGAACACCTGAGATATTTACTCCCCTCACAGAAGATGTTCCCTCCAGGCCGGAGGAAACACAACAACTGAGGTGTGTTAGGGAGGCGCCTCCCTTTAAAGATCTGGAGGAAGTAGAAGGTGTTTCCTGTGGGTGAGGGTGGAGTCACTATCTCTCAAGGTGCTGTCCTGAAAGACGACTTGGGAAAATATTGTTTTTGTTTTTTTTCAAAATTGACAATCTTTATAGCGCAAAAAAAAAAAAGGGAGGTGATCAAATACCACCAAAATAAAGTTCTATTTGTGGGGGAAAAAACAACATCAATTTTATTTGGGTACAGCATCACACGACTGCGCAATTGTCAGTTAAAGTGACGCAGTGCCGTATCGCAATAAACGGCCCGGTCAGGAGGTGGCTAAAACCTTTCCAGAGCTGAAGTGGTTAAGTTGTCTTAATTTATTGCTATACTTGTTAGACCGCGTACACACGGTCGGACAAAACCGATGAGAATGGACCGAGGTTCAGTTTCATCGGTCCAAACTGACCGTGTGTATAGCCCATCGGTCTATTGTCCCTCGGTCCAAAATTTTAAAACATGCTTTAAAATCGATCCGATGGACCGCTGCCCGATCGGTCCAAACCGATGGTTAGTACAGAAAGCTTTGGTTCAAAACCCGCGCATGCTCAGAATCAAGTTGACGCATGCTTGGAAGCCTTGAACTTCGTTTTATTCAGCGTGTCGTGTGTTTGACGTCACCGCGTTCTGACCCGATCGGTTTTTGGAACGATGGTGTGTACGCACATCAGACCATCAGGCCACTTCAGCGGTGAACCGATTGAAATGGCCGTCGGACCATTCTCATCGGTTTGGAACAACCGTGTGTACGCGGCCTTAGATGTTAGTTGTAGGCCGGTTGCATTGTGTTTGTACAGTGTACTATGGTACAAATTCATCATTCGCTTCTCTTAAAACGCTTTGGGGTTGATTTACTAAAGGCAAATTCACTTTGCACTACAAGTGCACTTGGAAGTGCAGTCGCTCTAGATCTGAGGGGGAAATGCAAGGAAAATAAAAAACAGCATTTTAGCTTGCACGTGGTCTAAAGCAGAAAGAAAGAGGAACTAAAAAAATTAAATGTATAAACTAATTTTTTAAGTTTTTAAGTTTACGCAGAATAAATCACTTTACACCTTATTTTTTGTTTATATATCATTGTGCCTTTAAAGTCCACCAGGGGATTTCTCTTTCTTTCTCGATACATATTTGGATGTGGCACAAACTTTTTTTTAGAGACAACCACCGATAAATCTCTGTTGTTATGGTCTAGAGCAGGGACATTCAATTAGCGGACCTCCAGCTGTTGCAAAACTACAAGTCCCATCATGCCTCTGGGTGCCATGCTTGTGGCTTTCAGTCTTGCTATACCTCATGGGACTTGTAGTTCCACAACAGCTGGAGGTCCGCTAATTACATATCCCTGGTCTAGAGCATGGGTCTTCAAACTAAAGCCCTCCAGTTGTTCAGGAACTACAATTCCCATCATGCCTAGTCATGTCTGTGAATGTCAGTGTGTTACAATGCCTCATGGGATTTGTAGTTCTACATCAGCTGGAGGGCCGTAGTTTGAGGATCCCTGGTCTAGAGCAACTGCACTTGTTAGTGCATAGTGGGTCTTTAGTAAATCAACCTCAATGTTCCACTCATCTCTACTTTTGGTTTATTACAGCAATAAATAGAATTTCTATAACCTTTTAGCCACCTATATTTTTGGATCTTTTGTTCATTTTTTTTAATTACGTTTTTACTGAAGGCAAGCACTGCTCAAAAATTTAAACCATTGCCCAAGTTTTCTTTATTCAAATAATAATAAAAAAACAAACACGCATTTTGAAATCCAACCTTTATTCCCCCTCCTTCAGGACCCAATCTCCACAAACACTCAGCATTAAATAAATACGTGCACATTGCATGTCCAGTCTTTTATAACAGTATCCTCAGCCTGGAAATGCTGCGCTGGCTTGATCAGAGATAGTATGTTGTGGACACTCAAAGGGCCAGACATATGGCTAGACAATAGTCTACAAACCATATAGCTGTCCTGGCCCAAGGATCCTCTGGCTGTGGTCTCCATGGTAGAGTAGTTATTTATTAAGAGACATTGATTGCAATCCTTTGGCCGCTGCACCTGGTGGATCTTTTACTGTAAAATAAAATAAATGTATATATTATTGTAAACAGTTATTAAACTTTAGACTATCTGCAGAGTCTACAACACTGTACTGTAAACTAATAACAAGGTACACAGAATTTTTTATACATCAGCTGTTTTACTATACCAAGCACCCCAGGCAGTCAGAATGCTTGTTGGAAATTTTCCCTGGGACAAAGTTCTGATCCTCCATTGATTTATGGATAGGATTGAAAAATCCAAGGAACCCTCCATATCACCATCATGGCAGGTCCCAAGTGATTTCCGAGGGATTCAAGGATGGGAAAATATCTCATTGCCTGGGGTTGTTGAGGAGATTTCTGCATCGCAACATTTAGGTTTAAGCAGAGGGAATGTGAAAATATGGGAAAAAAGGCATTTATAAATGTTTTTTTATATTTATATAAAAATGTTGTGCATTTAATTTCTATTTTAACCCCTTAACGCCAGCCGCACGACTATTTACGTCCGCAGAATGGCACGGACAAGCAGAAGGACGTATATATTATATATATATATATATATATATATATATATATATATATATATATATATATATATATATATATATATATATATATATATATATATACATATATATATACATACACACACGTCCTTGCCTTCTAGCGGGTGGGGGTTCCGATCGAGACCCCCCCGCTGCGTGCGGGTTCCCTCGGGGAGCGATCCGGGACGACGGCGCGGCTATTCGTTTATAGCCACTCCGTCGCGATCGCTCCCCGAGGCTGAAGCACGGGGAGAGCCGTATGTAAACACGGCTTCCCCGTGCTTCACTGTGGCGGCGTATCGATCGAGTGATCCCTTTTATAAGGGAGACTCGATCTATGACGTCAGTCCTACAGCCACACCCCCCTACAGTTGTAAACACACACTAAGTGAACACTAAATCCTACAGCGCCCCCTGTGGTTAACTCCCAAACTGCAACTGTCATTTTCACAATAAACAATGCAATTTAAATGCATTTTTTGCTGTGAAAATGACAATGGTCCCAAAAATGTGTCAAAATTGTCCGAAGTGTCCGCCATAATGTCGCAGTCACGAAAAAAATCGCTGATCGCCGCCAATAGTAGTAAAAAAAAAAAAAATGCAATAAAACTATCCCCTATTTTGTAAACGCTATAAATTTTGCGCAAACCAATCGATAAACGCTTATTGCAATTTTTTTTTACCAAAAATAGGTAGAAGAATACGTATCGGCCTAAAATGAGGGAAAAAAAAATGTTATATATGTTTTTGGGGGATATTTATTATAGCTAAAAGTAAAAAATATTGCATTTTTTTCAAAATTGTCGCTCTATTTTTGTTTATAGCGCAAAAAATAAAAACCGCAGAGGTGATCAAATACCACCAAAAGAAAGCTCTATTTGTGGGGAAAAAAGGACGCCAATTTTGTTTGGGAGCCACGTCGCACGACTGCGCAATTGTCTGTTAAAGCGACGCAGTGCCGAATTGCAAAACCTGGCCTGGGCATTTAGCTGCAAAATGGTCCGGGGCTTAAGTGGTTAAACTGAATGGGTTGTTGTACAAGGTGATCGTTTACAATCACTTTAAGTCCTCTGTGAAGGGCAAAAAAAACAAACACTACAATATTTAACCCCACAATAAACCCCCAAATTAATTAAAATGGTAACGGATAGTAATCAGCAAATGGGGAGAAAAATAAATATTTGATATCCATCTATTCTACACACATATAGAGCGATAAATAAGTATTGAACACGTCACCATTTTTCTAGGTCAATCTATTTTTAAAGGTGCTATTGACATGCAGATTTCACCACGCTGGTAACAACCCATGCAATCCATACATGCAAAGAATCCAAAACAAATGTTCAGAAATTAATTTATGTGTAAGAAAATGGAATTGCACAGGGAAAGTATTGAACACATGAAGAAAGGGAGGTGAAAAAAGGCATGGAAAGCCAAGACACCAGCTATAAATCTATCAGTAATTAGAAAGCAATCCTGCCCGTTGTCAGATTCAGGTTCAGTTTCAACTGATGTCCTAAAAAAAAAAAAAAAAAAAAGGTGTGTCTTTACCAAAAAGTGTCACACAAGAAACATCTTATGATGGGTAAAAGCAAATTGCTCTCTTAAGAACTTTGCAAGCTTATTGTTGTAAAACATACTGATGGCATTGGTTACAGAAAGATTTCTAAACTTCTGTATGTTCCATTGAGCACTGTTGGGGCCATAATCCGGAAGTGGAAAGAACATAATGTCACCATAAACTGGCCCGACCAGGTGCTCCTCGCAAGATTTCTGATGGAGGAGTGAAAAGAATTCAGAATAGTTGTCCAAGAGCCACTTATGGAGAGTTTTAGAAAGATCTGGAATTAGCAGGTAAAATCCTTTCAAAGAAAACAATAAGTAATGCTCTCAGCCGCCATGACCTGTATGCACACTCACCAGGCAAGACTCCATTGCCTGAAGAAAAAAGCATGTTGAAGCTGGTGTAACATTTGCTGCACAACATTTAGACAAGCTTGTGAAATACTGGGAGAATATAATCTGGTCAGACGAGACCAAAATGTAATCTTTGGATGCCATAATACACATCATGTTTGGAGGTCAAATGGCACTGCACGTCACCCCAAAATACACCATACCAACAGTGAAGTCTGGATGTGGGAACATCATGGTGTGGGGCTGTAATCTTCAGCATACGGTACTGGAAAACATGGATGGAAAAATGTACCAAGACATTCTTGATAAAAAAATCTTCTACCATCTACTAGGATGATGAAGATGAAACGAGGGTGGACATTTCAGCAGGACAACGATACCAAACACAAAGCCAAGGAAAGCCTCAATTTCAAACAAGGAAAATAAAGCTGCTAGAATGGCCCAGCCAATCACCTGACTTGAATCAAACAGAACATTTATGGAAAGAACTAAAGATCAGAGTTCATACAAAAGGCCCACAGAACCTTTAAGATTTGAAGACTGTGGAAATAACTCTCCCATTCCCCACTAACTTTAGCGTAGTGCACATACTGAAAGTAAGGGGGCGCTATAAGAAAAACTGAATTATCACATGGTCCTAAGTATTCAGACCCTTTGCTGTGACACTCATATTTAACTCAGGTGCTGTCCATTTCTTCTGATCATCCTTGAGATGGTTCTACACCTTCATTTGAGTCCAGCTGTGTTTGATTATACTGACCGGACTCGATTAGGAAAGCCACACACCAGTCTATATAAGACCTTACAGCTCACAGTGCATGTCAGAGCAAATGAGAATCATGAGGTCAAAGGAACTGCCTGAAGAGCTCAGAGACAGAATTGTGGCAAGGCACAGATCAGGTTCCTAAGAGCACAGTGGCCTCCATAATCCTTAAATGGAAGACGTTTGGGACGACCAGAACCCTTCCTAGTGCTGGCCATCTGGCCAAACTGAGCTATCGGGGGAGAAGAGCCTTGGTGAGAGAGGTAAAGAAGAACCCAAAGATCACTGCGGCTGAGCTCAAGAGATGCATCGGGAGATGGGAGAAAGTTGTAGAAGGTTAACCACCACTGTAGCCCTCCACTAGTCGGGGCTTTATGGCAGAGTGGCCCGACGAAAGCCTCTCCTCAGTGCAAGGCACATGAAAGCCTGCATTGAGTTTGCTAAAAAAAACACCTGAAGGACTCAAAGATGGTGAGAAATACGATTCTCTGGTCTGATGAGACCAAGATAGAACTTTTTGGCCTTAATTCTAAGCAGTATGTGTGGCAAAAACCAGGCACTGCTCAACACCTGTCCAATTCAGTCCCAACAGTGAAGCATGGTGGTGGCAGCATCATGCTGTGGGGTGTTTTTCAGCTGCAGGGACAGGACAACTGGTTGCAATCAAGGGAAAGATGAATGCGGCCAAGTACAGGGATATCCTGGATGAAAACCTTCTCCAGAGTGCTCAGGACCTCAGACTAGGCCGAAGGTTTACCTTCCAACAAGACAATATCCCTAAACACACAGCTAAAATAACAAAGAAGTGTCTTCACAACAACTCTGTGACTGTTCTTGAATGGCCCAGCCAGAGCCCCGACTTAAACCCAATTGAGCATCTCTGGAGAGACCTAAAAATGTCTGTCCAACGTTTACCATCCAACCTGACAGAACTGGAGAGGATCTGTAAGGAGGAATGGCAGAGGTTTCCCCAAATCCAGGTGTGAAAAACGTGTTGCATCTTTCCCAAAAAGACCCATGGCTGCATTAGATCAAAAGGGTGCTTCTACTAAATACTGAGCAAAGGGTCTGAATACTCAGGACCATGTGATATTTAAGTTTAGCTTTTTATTAATAAATCTGCAAAAATGTCAACAATTCTGTGTTTTTCTGTCAATATGGGGTGCTGTGCTGTGTGTACATGAATGAAGAAAAAAATGAACTTAAATGATTTTAGCAAATGGCTGCAATACAACAGTGAAAAATTTAAGGGGGTCTAAATACTTTCCGTACCCACTGTATATTTACCTACACAAATAGTGACTTGTTCAATACTCATTTTACTGGCTGTGTGTGTAAAAATACAAATTTTATATTATGGTCCAACCATGACTTTTTTATTAAATGTTGGAAATTTTTATTAATCCTTTTTAAATAAAAAAAAAGGTCTAACTCACATAAAACAGCACTGAAAAACATTGGCGCAAGCAATGGAAACAAACTCACCTTTCTTTTCTTCCTCCTTCTTTTTTGCTGCTTCTTCCCTCTGTTTCCGGACGATTGCTAGGCGGGCCAGATCAGCTTTTGCTTGGTCTGTTTTTCCTGCTAAATGCATTTTCATATAACGTTCTTTTGCCTTCTGTTTCTCTATTTCCTCCCTGTTGGGCAAAACAGACGTACAATTAAAGTAGATCTGTAAAAGTGTTAGTTCACCGTTACAGAAAATCTGTGACCCCCAACAATGGATTTTCTGTAAATGTGGACACATATGGGCATGCAGACACTGATAATTAGATTGCATTTTGGTGATCAGCATGTAAAAATGTACAGGAAAGCTTTCAGTAGCTCAGTTATCAGCACCAAAATCATCCATTAAAATCGTTGGTTTTCCTTAATACGGGTTTCCACCCGCAAATTTTAATTTTTTTTTAAAAGTCAGCAGCTACTAACAGTGTAGCTGCTGACTTTTAATAAGGACACTTACGTGTCCTACTCGCACGCTCTGATGGCCCCCCTGATGCCGATCCCTCGATCGGTGCAGGTCCCGCGCCGCCATTCATACTAAGGGAAACAGGCAGTGAAACCTTACAGCTTCACTGCCCATTTCCTACTGCGCATGCGCGAGTCTCGCGCCGACTTGAATGGGCGGCTGCTCTCTGGGAACACACAGTTGCCAGAAAGCAGCGCGCCCCTTTCACTAGAAGAAGATAGACCGCAGTTATGAAAGAGACAGATTACGGGACTTCCGCATAGCAACAGGTATTTCGGGTGAGTATGACATTTTGTTTTTCTTAGGATTTTTGGGCTAAAAAAAATAAAAAATTCCTGGGGGGAACTCCACTTTAAAATGATCCTGTGCTTTGCCCATGCAGAGCCATGCAACAAGTTAATTTTAATGCTACCCCCCCCCCCCCCCCCCTCGCACTGCTTCAATTAACCAAGTGGAAAAAAAGTATTATTCAACCACCTCAATACAGGGCACTTAAACCCCCTTCCTGCCCCAGGCCATTTTTCAGCATTCAGTGCTGCTGTCACAGTTTGAATGAAAATTGCGCGATCATGCTACACTGTCACCAATGCGAAATTATTAATATTTTCTTCACACAAATAGAGCTTTCTTTTGGCGGTATTTAATTACTCCTAGGTTTTTTATGTTTTACCCAAAAACATTTAAAAAAATAAATAAAAAAATTCTTAGTTTCTGCCAGTAAATTTTGAAAATCAGCAATTTTTCTTCTTCACTGATGGACGCTGAAGAGGTGGCACTTATCGGGAGGCACGAATATGCCACACTTATGGGCACTGATAGGCGGCACTGACAGGTGGCACTGGGCACAGAAAGGCTGCATTGATGGGCAGCACTAATAGCCAGCACTGACTGGCATCACTTGTGGGCACCGATTGGTGGCAATGATGGGCACTGGTTGGCAATCAATTGTAATCAGGGCACCTAGCTGTCCCCTGTGAGGAGAGCCGATTAACGGCATCTCCGTGTTTACACGGATCGGGCGGAGTCGCAAAAAATGTCCTAGCAACACGGCGCGGCCGCGATTGCCGCTGTCACGCAAGAGCTGTCATTCTGGGTGCCCGTCATATCACGTCCACCGCCCAGCCGTCATTTGACAGTGGGTGGGTGGCAAGTGGTTAAGCTTTAAGTCACCCTAGTTTGAGCTTACACAGTTCTGAGGACCTGAGTTCTCACCCTCATGCCACAGTGCAATATAAATGCAAAAGTACAAAATTAAAAATATGTTGTTGAATTGGGCAATTTTCTTTCCTTCTACCACGTGTACCTAAAATGATCGATTGATATATTTGGGTACAAATAGCCTGACCATACATGGTCCTTGCTGAACTGGCCAAGATTCAAAACTGTCTATGACTGGCGTAAGTACTAATAAAAGTAAAAGGCATTTTAAAAATCCAGTGTATTTTTTAATGCAATTATATGAAACATGATCAACTTAAATAACTGGGTGGCAACAAGAAAACTAAATGAATAGTTCAAAAAAGGAAGGGATAAAATAAATAAACACATTACACACGCTTATCAAGTTCAGTGAAACACACCAGAAGAGCAAATAGATCGAAAATGAAAATGGTGCCTGTGCATGAACAATAGCTAGGCCCTGCGGCCTGGTAACAAAAATGTCCTAAGTCTTGGCCTCGATGGCTCCATGCCTGAGAACTGAACGATCGATCACATGACTGCTTGGTCAGCTCTGAGCAAAGAACAGTAACCGTCAGTCACCACACTCTGCTCTACCACTCCAGATCTCATTGGAGCGCTAGGCTGGAAAGCTGGCAGGTGCTGAGGGCTGCAGCCAGCTGTCAGGCATTTTATCAAGATCCTTCCAGAGTTTGGAGCAGTTCTGTGACGTCAACTGACAGCCGATTCTGGGTCACAGGAGAGGACAAGTAAGTGCACTTCTGTGACCCATAAGAGAAGTATGGCCATACAACTTAGGCCAAACCTCTCTTTTAGTTTGGTTCTTTGCCAAAACAGTGGGCCACCAGGACCCCCATCACACCTGCATGGACATAATACAGTCAACCATCCCAACCAAAAGGCTAGAATACCCATAGACACTGATAAAAACAGATCCTACAGTTGCTCTTAAAGTTGAGTTCCACCCAAAAGTGGATCTTCCGCTTATCTCCCCCCCCCCCCCCCCGGTGCTATATATATATTACACACGTGTAATAAATATACTTTCACTTTTTTCAAATACTTTTTTTACATACAATTAGCAGACCAATACAGTGTTACCACATTAACACTGTACTACTCTGTGGAGTGGATCATGTTTTTTTTTTTTTTTTTTTAAATACACTATGACTGCTTATAACAGTCTATTTTACAATTCTAAGCAACCATTTTGTTCTGAATGAAAACGAATCAGTGTTTACTATTGTGAAGAGCTGTGACTGGCCATAGCTAATCACATGGTACAGATGGGTGTGATTGTCCCTGTCTGTACAATGTAATGATTGTGACCAATCACAAAGTTCTGCACAATAGTACACAATGAAATCCATGTAAGCCTTTCATTGTGTACAACAGTCATGCGCTCTGCTGTGATTGGCCACAGTGATCACATGGTACCAGCAGCAGGTTGATACAGTGATTGGTCAAAGTCCATGTCTGCTGACACGGCAAGTGACAGATCACTCCGGGGCTCCTGCCCAGCTGTAATTTTACAATAGGCTGGGCAGGAAGAAGTTAAAAGGTTTTAATCATGTCTCCCCTTTACCTTCTTTCCTCCAGAATGTATGTATTCAGTTCCTGAAGTCTCTCCCGATACATTTTATCCCTCAGGCCTAGAGTCATTCTGTTTCATCAATAGCTTTCTGTAAATGACGTCTCCAGAACAGAACACAGTATTCTGAATGAGGTCTCACTAAAGAGTTATATAGGGGAATCAGAACCTCCTTCCTCATGCTGGTGATCCCTCTAGTGATGCATCCTAGAATTCCATTCACTTTTCCCACTGCCATATCTAAAATCAGAATGATAGCTGCTGTTCTCACAGCGTCCCTCGAAATAAAACAATTCAACTGCACTGCTGAATATAAACATTTGCCCGTGAATGAATATAGTAAGCATTAGGTTGGCATTACCTTTCTCTTCGTGACAGTTCTTTTGGACCTTCCAGATCAATCTGGGTGACCTTTTTAGATGCCTGTGCTGCTCGATTGGGATTCTCTATGTCAATCAGGCCTTCAACTCCTTTACGCTTTTGCTAAAAAGAGAAATCTTAGAATGTTTAATGCTAAATAAATGTCATTCTTCTAAAAGCAAACCAGCTGTAAAACAGAAGAACAGGGCAGCTATGCAGTATAACTGACTATGGGTTTACATGCTCCCCATTTGCATCAATCACCCTTGGCAGCCTGAAGACCCTGTTGCTAGTTTCGCCAGATTTCCTTCCTTGGACTACTTTTGGTCAGTCCTGATCATTGCAGAACAGGAACATCCCACAAGAGCTGCCGTTTTGGAAATGCTCTGACCGTCTAACCGTTACAATCTGGCTCTTATCAAAGTTGATCAAATCCTTACGCTTGCCCATTTTTCTGGGACATGTTCACTTGCTGCCTAATATATCTCTCCAACTTTAAGGTGCCACTGTGACTAGATAATGTTTTTCAATTTACCTCATAGTGTTATGGTTGAACATTGACATAATTGAATATGCTGACACACACTGAAAAGATGTAGGCTCACCATACATGGTACAATCTGCCTGTGCAATTTTGTCCTGGGAACTTTATGCCGCGTACACACGATCATTTTTTCGGGTTCTAAAAACCAACGTTTTTTAAAAATGTCATTTAAAATGATCGTGTGTGGCCTTCAGAGCATTTTTCGAGTTCTGAAAAACAACAACAAAAAAAAAAATTCCAACATGCTCTATCTTTTAACGACGTTTTAAACAATGTCGTTTTTGTGGGCTTGAACGAGGTGAAAAACCCACGCATGCTCAGAAGCAAGTTATGAGACGGGAGCGCTCGGTATGGTAAAACTACCGTTTGGAATTGAGTAAGCACATTCATCACGATGTAACAGACAGAAAAGAGCGAATCGTCTTTTACTAACACAAAATCAGCTAAAGCAGCCCAAAGGGCGGCGTCATCCGCATGGAACTTCCCCTTTATAGTGCCGTTGTACGTGTTGTACGTCACTGCGCTTTGCTAGAGCATTTTTTGTTTCACTATCGTGTGTAGGCAATGTCGTTTTAATGATGAAGTTGAAAAAAACTGTTTTTTCTAGAGGCTGAAAAACGTTGTTTTTTACAACCCGAAAAATGATCGTGTGTACTATAGAGCTGTAGAGCTATCCAACTATTTAATATGAGCACCTAGATAAAACTATCCAATCAATTTTATCCAGTCAGTCAGGCCCTTGTACTACATACTTGTTGGTAGATCTAATGGAGACTGTACAATCAAATTAGAACATGTTTGATGAATTTAAAGTGTATGTTCAGCCAAAACAGTTTTTTTCCCTCTTGGTTTAAGATTCAGTGGGAAAGGGTTAAAGCCCTATTGGGCTTTGTTAGGGAGATAACCCTAAACTTCTGTTAATGTTATACCAGACATGAAGTGTGAATGAAGAAATAAAAGTGCTTCCGTTTCTTTCTGTGATCCTAGACTAAGGCAAATACAAACAAGCAGATAAAATATTAACAACAAATACATTTAAAAAAATGTATCAGATGCTTACCTGGTAGTCATCATCATCTTCATCACTCTCATCTGAACTACCGGTATCTTTCTTTTCAGCGGTGGGGTCTTTAGGGACTCCATCACCACTTTCTTCAAGTTCTGCTTCCTGTATGAAAAAAAAAAAGTATTGTTAAAACAGTTGTTCTATGACATGGTTTATTAACCACTTCAATACCGGGCTTTTATACCACCTCCATACCGGGCCTATTCTGGCACTTCTCTCCTACATGTAAAAATCATCATTCTTTTGCTAGAAAATTACGCAGAACCCCCAAACATTATATATGTTTTTTTTTATGCAGACACCCTAGGGAATAAAACGACGGTCATTGCAACGTTTCATCTTGCACGGTATTTGCGCAATAATTTTTCAAACACCCTTTTTTTGGAAAAAAAATTGTTTCATGAATTAAAAAAATAACAAAACAGTAAAGTTAGCCCAATTTTTTTGTATTATGTGAAAGATCATGTTACACCGAGTAAATGGATACCCAACATGTCACGCTTTAATTATGCGCACACTCATGGAATGGCGCCAAACTTTGGTACTTAAAAATCTCCATAGGCAACGCTTTTAATTTATTTTTACAGGTTACCAGTTTAGATTTACAGAGGAGATCTAGTGCTAGATTTGTTGCTGGCACTCTAACGCACGCGGCGATACCTCACATATGTGGTTTAAACGGCGTTTACATATGTCGGCGGGACTTATGTGTGCGTTCGCATCTGCACGCGAGCTACCAGGGACAGGGGCGTTTTAATTTTTTTTTTTTTTTTATCTTTTATTTATTTTTTGACTTATTATTTATTTTTTACACTTTAAAAAAAAAAAAAATTTAACTTTTATTCCTATTACAAGGAATGTAAACATCCCTTGTAATAGGAAATGTGTGTGACAGGTCCTCTTTATGGAGAGATGAGGGGTCAATAAGACCTCACATCCCTCCTCCAGGCTGGAAACCATGAGATCTGTGAAAAAAAATTCACCGATCTCATGAATAGTTGCTTACAGCCGCAATCGCGGCTTTGTTTACGTCATCACATCGCGCCCGGGTCCTCCGACGGTCAAAGAGATGACTGGTGACCATCTAGTCACCAGTCATCTCTATGCTTCCTGTGACCGCCGGACGATTCGTTCTCCGGGCCCCCGAAGGCACGGGAGGGCCCGGAGAAGCACCGGATGGCGGCGGGGGGGGGGGGGGGGGATGTCCCCTCCCGCCGCCTGTAAGAACGATCAAGCGGCGGAACCGCCGCTATGATCGTTCTTATGTCGTGCAGAATCGCCGGCTGAACAAGAGGATATCTGGATGATGTCTCTGGCTGCAGGCATCATTCAGATATTCACCCGCAAAGCCCAGGACGTCATTTGACGTCCACCCAGGATGGGAGATCCCATCTGTGGACGTCAAATGACAATGGGCCGGTATTGAAGTGGTTAAAGTGTATCTAAACACAAAAAAAAAAAAAAAGGAGAAGGATAACCTGGTCCTCTAAAATGACAAAAAGTATTTTCTAGATGTCCTGTTTGCCATTAAAGTGGTATTAAACCCAAAAAGCAAGCATTTCATGGCAGCTTACCAATTCTTAGGTGTGATGGCGGCATTCGTTTATTTTTTTAGGCCATTTTATTTCCCCACCCCTAGAAATCTGGCCAGCGCCCCCCCCCCCCCCCCCCCCTTTTTTTAACATAACAAGCTCTAATACAAATGTATTCGTTAGGAGTGTTGACACAAACCAATTTACCACGGACATCTAAAGATTGGCGAGCTGCAAAATATTACATTTTGGGTTTGGGGTGTTATACCACTTTCAATTATACCAGCAATCCAGCCAGACCAAACACAGATAATCAGATTTCATTTTAGGTTACATTCCCCTCAGTTCATTGGTTTTGAAAAGGTTCCATCTTTACCATTTCTAGTTGGGGTTTTAAACCCCCAGCCCTTGAGGACTAGTCTTCCAACCTGCATGCGCAGCAGTATTTACTGGAGGAGCCAAATGCACCGGAACACAAAGTTATCTATGGAGCTCTCTGATCCTACTCTTCTACGGGGGCCCTATAGCAAACCACTTGCTATGGGGGCACTTGTGTGGGCAAGCACCTGTGTCGGGTTGTATGCAATTATGGACACACGCAGTGCAGTTTTGGCCCCTCCCCTCATCCCATTTGATTGACAGCAGCAGGAGCCAATGTGGGCATCTGCAAAGCCTGCGAGACCCAGAAGATGGGAAAAGAGCTCTGCAGGTAAGATATCGCTGGATCAAGAGAAGACTCAGGCAAGTGTTTAAAGGGGGGGACTGCTATTGAAAAGTTTTTCTTATTTATCTTAATGCAGAGACTGCATTAAAAAGGAACACTAAAGGAAAATGTTGTATTTTTTTAAAATAACAAACATGTTATACTTACCTCCACTGTGCAGCTCATTTTGCACAGAGTGGCCCCGATCCTGGTCTTCTGGGGTCCCTCGGCGTCTGTCTCAGGTCCTCCCCGCAAGAACGCCACACATTCATGCGAGGGAGCTCGCATTGTGTGGAGTCCTTGCGGGCGCACTCCCGTTATACAGCCGAATGTATCACTTGGCCACGCCCCCCGGCATCATTGGCTGTGATTGACAGCAGCGCGAGCCAATGGCTGCGCTGCTTCAATCGACCAATGAATGAGCCGGGAAGCCGGCCAAGATGCCAGCGCACTCACGGCGCAGGACTTTCGAGGGGTCAGGTAAGTAAATGGTGGGGCTGGGGAGGCCGGTATTGTCAGAAGTTTTTTCACCTTAATGCACAGAATAATAATTAAGGTGAAAAAACTTTTACCTTTACAACCCCTTTAAAACGAAAACATTTTTTTTAAAGGTTTGAAAGTTAAAAAAACATTCTGTGTGCAGCAGCACCCCCTAACACTTACTTGAGCTTCATCTCTCTCCAGTAATGTCCAAAAGTTCCTCGGCTGTCTGGGACTCTCCTCCTCATTGATTGAGACACAGCAGCGGTGCCATTGGCTCCCGCTGCTGTCAAAGTCAGCTAGCCAATCAGGAGAGAGGGACAAGGCCAAATCAGGGCTCCATGTCTGAATGGACACAGGGAGCTGTGACTCAGCTCAGGTGTCTCCATAGCAAGCTGCTTGCTGTGTGGGCACTCGACAGGAGGGAGGGGCCAGGTGAGCCGAAGAGGGAGGGGCCAAGTGAGCCGAAGAGGGACCCAAGAAGAGGAGGATCTGGGCTGCTCTGTGCAAAACCACCCCACAGAGCAGGCAAGTATAACATTTTTGTTTTTTTTGAGAAAAAAAAAAAAATTAGACTTTACAATCAGTTTAAGAAATCTAGCCTACTCCTAATAATCTGAAAGATCTTAAAGTTTGGAAGATCCCCACACACTTACTTCCTTGAATTGTGTAAGTATTCCCTATGCCCTGTGATAAAACACTGATGTGTAACATTTCACATTTGTAGTGTTGCGATTACAATGGTGAGGTTATAAAATATACTGTGACCATAGAACTTCCTTAAAGCGGGAGTTCACTGTAAAAAAATTTTTTTAACCTTGGATGGATGCTCATTTTGTCTAGGTGAATCGGCTAGTTTTTTTAAAATCAAACCTGTACTTACCGTTTTAGAGGGCGATCTTCTCCGCCGCTTCCGGGTATAGGTCTTCGAGACTGGGCATTCCTATTTTGATTGACAGTCTTCCGAAAGGCTTACGAAGGTCGCATCCATCGCGTCACCAGTAGCCGAACGTCGGTGCGGCTCTATACGGCGCCTGCGCACCGACCTTCGGCTACTTTCGGAAAATCGCGACGCGATAGATGCGACCGTCGGAAGCCTCTCGGAAGACTGTCAATCAAAATAGGAACGCCCAGTCCCGCAGCCTATACGCGGAAGCGGCGGAGAAGATCGCTCTCTAAAACGGTAAGTACAGCTTCGATTTTAAAAAAAAACTAGCCGATTCCCCTTGACAAAATGAGCATCCATCTAAGGTTAAAAATTGTAATTGCCGGGTGAACCTCCACTTTAAATTAAAGCCAGGAGTTACTGTGTGAATACAGTGATTCTAGAAGCAGCTTCCAAACAAAAAAGGCTACTAGAGAAATACAGATCAACATGACCACTTTTGTATCTACTGTTATTATTTGTATCTACGGTTTCATTCATCTGCAGTTTGAAGGGGCGAGCTTCAATCTGCAAATGATGTCAGTTAAAGCAGCCTAACAAGTAGGGGGAAAAAATAAGTAGACCTATAGGCAAAACTTCCCCCCCCCCCCCCCCCATTTTGAATAGAGTAAGGGAAGGTTATAACTTGTTGGTTTATTTGTTGCCATCTGTGCCCCACTGGGGAGATTTACCTTCACTTCCGGTCCCATAGCCAAAACAGGAAGTGAGAGGAAATCTCTCCAAATGAAGGTAATCCCTTGGGGACCCCCAGTCACCAAAACTAGTGTCCCCATTGATAGATTTCCCTTCTATTACTATTCTGGGGACAACACAAAATTTAAGATTTTCCTTTTACTTTCAGTGATAATGGTAAACAGGACAAATAACAAGGACGAATCTCCCTAATGGGAGCACAGACAGCAATAAAAAGGGACAAGCATTCTAATCCCTCTCCATTCTGTCTAAAACTAAAGATTTTTTTTTCCCTTTAAATAAAATATGCCTCTTTTTAACTCTTTAGTAACCCTTAGTTTACCATAATCAGGCCTAATGAAAAGCTTTTTAGTAAAAGAGGAAGTAAACTTCATCTGCAAACTTTTACCTATATAAGGCTTGCCTATAAGTAGTCAAAAGATCTCCTAAACCTGTACCGTTTAGGAGATATTTCCAGTGCATGCAGCCAGTGACTGCATGCGCTCTAAAGAAATGGCCCACGTGTGCCGTTCCTTTCCGAGCCCGTAGGGTGAAAGGCGGCTTTCACGCGCATTTGTGGTAGTGACATCACAGCTCCTGCCAATCATAGTGCCAGAGCCTGTCAACGATGACAGCGATGTGCTGTGTTCTAAGGCAAGTATTTCATAATACTAGCTCATTATGCCTTTGTCTTGAAGGTTTTTTTTTTGGGGGGGGGGGGGGGTTGTTCAAAGGTTTACAACCTCTTTAAATGTAAAACTTCCTATAGGAACGAGGTAAAACAGTCCATATCACAGAAACAAGGTAACAGTATCAAATGTAAACAAGAGACAGTAAAACTACGCTTAAAGCGGAAACTAAAGTTCTGCCGTAAAAAACAGCAAGGCTTATTATTTCCTCCATTGGAGGGAAGGTGAGTATAAGGTTACTTTAGTTCCACGTTAATGATAGCGCAGATCAACATGAACCATTTGTGTAGACATACCCGAGCCTTTTCATGTTCAGCCTTAATCTGAGCATCTATCTCCTCTGGACTTGTGTACTGCCTCACCCGTCCTTTGTGACAACCTTTTCTTCCTGCACAAAACATGATTGGAAGTGTTAAACAACAAATATACATACATATTCACGTGTAGCATAAATAGACATAATAGGAGAATAATTAAACAGCATATATCAACAACACGTAAGCCCCATACACACTATCGGTTTTCCTGCAGGTTTTCTCTTCAGGTTTACCAAAACCATGTAGTGCAAGGGCCTACCTGATTGCATACGAATTGAAAAACTCTTGAGGTTTGACCTCCTATTAGATGGTTTTGGTAAACACGAAGAGAAAACCTGCAGGAAAACTGATAGTGTGTATGGGGCTTGAGGCAGGTGTTAGGAGATATCCTAAAAAATGACAGGTGTATTTTAGGAAAAACTATTAATACAACCCCTGTCAACATAAACTACAAGAACACCCCCCTTCACAGCTTCAGCCTCCATGACCCCTGAAGACGTTGGTGTGTACCAATGAAACCGGTAGGGTGCTTGATTGTGATACGTCATTTTTGCCGTTTTTGACGTGCAGCTGGAACGCATCACGGCATTTCCATGGATTTTTAAGCTCCAAGATTTTGCTGTTTTTTGGAATAAAACTGTGACATACTTCACTATAGAAGCCCTTTCTTTTAATTTTTTTCCCCACTAAACATTGGACAACTCCCTTGAAATCGTTTCTTCCTGGGAACGCGCTCAAACGATCTGGATTCACTTTGGTGTGTGTGTGTCCTGGAGGTCGGTTAAACGCTGGGATCAACATTGGGATCGTGCACAACTCCTGCTGGATATACCCATATGTGCTTTATGACTACCTGTAATAGGGGTCATGGAAGTCTGGTGAGTAGGATGTGTGACAGGTGATGGTGGTGGAAGATATTTCAGTCAAATTTACCTACTGTCCAGCAGGGATTTGAAGATTATGTACACTATCTGAAGAAGTTGATACATTGTCTGAAGACTGATACATTGTTTGAATATTCACTATCGAACTTTTTTTGCGTTTGAACTTTTTATTAGGGCTGCAACCAACGATTATTTTCAAAATCGATTAGTTGGTCGATTAATCGGATAATAGCCTTGAAAAAAAAAAAAAAAAAAAAATTTGCATTGTTACATTTTTTTTGGGCCAATTTGTTGTTGGGCAGATAACAAAACACAAATTGCCGCAAAAACACATTACATGCTTTTCTGCAGCTTCTCCATTGAAGTATATTGAACCCAAAAAAAACGAAATAGCACCGTTTTGCGTTAAAAAGTCCTTGCCCTTTCCAAATACGCAGCAGCTGAAAAAAAATCATGGATGTGAACATGTCCCATAGGAAAACATGTAAATGAACTGTAGTGTGTTTCTGCAAAAAGCACCAAAAAACAGAGGTGTGATAATGAGGTTAAAAAAAAGTACAAAAAAGTACAAAAATGAGCAAATAATCGCTACTGTAAGGGGTTCATTTTTTACTGTGGGACAGTGAAAGTAATATTTACAGTAGCGATTTGCTTTTTTTGTACTATAAAGGGCTAATTTTAGTTTTTTAAACCCCATTATGTTACTGGCCGATTAATCGATTATGAACATTGTAATCGATTAATTTCATAATCGATTAGTTGTCGATCGATTAGTTGTTTTGGCCCTACTTTTTATACACATATTATCGTGCTCACTTGAAATCAGTTTTGCACTTTATTACGGAAGGAGCGCGGTTTAATCAATTTAGTATTGATTTCTACTTCTTCAGTCTCCATTGCTGTTCATAGCCCATCCATAGTAAAACCTAAAAGCAGGCCGCATCTGACCCACAGACTTGTAAGGATCTGTATACCTAGTGTCAATATACATACCCTACAGCAGGGGTCCTTAAACTACGGCCCGCCAGTGTGATTTACCCGGCCCGCTCCATTAATATCGCAGCAATCCCCCTCCCCTCTGCTGCCTTTTTATCACAGAAGATGAGAAACACGACAGGTCCAGACAAAAGGCGGGTCTTTTGAGTTAAGCAGTTGGGCGGTTTCGGCAATCAAACACCTGCCTTTCACCAGCAAAGTCTCACCCTTTGTCCGGACTTGCCATATTTTGCGTCTTGTGTGATTGAGGTAGCAGAGAGGCGGAGTGCTGGGATGTTATAGAAGGGGCGGCAGAGTAATATCGATGGGGGGGGTCTGTGATGGCGGGCTATGTGAGGAGAGGAGTTTGTGTTGGGTGATCTGTTATGGGGGTCTGTGATGGGGGGGGGGGGGTCTTATTCTGGGCTTTGTGATGGAGAGGCGCTTGTGTTGGGGGGCTTTATGATGGGGAGGATCCGTTATGGGGGCTTTTTAATGGAGGAGTTTGTGGTGGGGGGTCTGTTATTGGGGGCTTTGTGATATAGAGGGCTTTGTGTTGGGGGGGGGCTTTGTAATGGGGGCCTAATATGGGGGGAATCTTTGATGGGGAGGATCTGTGATGTAGAGGAATATGTGAAGGGGGGGGTTCCATAACGAGGAGGGGTTCTGTGATGAGGGGAGTCTGTGAAATACTAATAAGTTTATGTTAATTAAAATTGTTCTTTATTTTATATATTGTATTGGTTTTTCCTGTTTTTTTTGCACTTCAAATAAGATGTGTGCATAGGTTCATATTTGTTTAAACTAGGGTTGTCCCGATACCACTTTTTTAGGACCGAGTACAAGTACCGATACTTTTTTTCAAGTAGTCGCCGATACCGAATACCGATACTTTTTTTTAATGTCATGTGACCGTTTTCAAACCACAATACAGACCAAAGATATTTTCTTTAGAATTATGAAGAACTGGTACATCATGGTGTGGGGCTGTTTTTTAGCATACGGTACTGGAAAACTACATATCATTGAAGGAGTGATCACTGTCAGTGCAGCTCATCGGTGCCAGTGCCCAAAAGTGCAGCTAGCCAGTGCCACCTATCAGTGCAGATCAGTGCCCATTAGTGCATCAGTGCAGGGCGGCAGCTTATTAGTGCATCTCATCAGTGCCACCCAATCAATGCCAGTGCCACCTATCAGTGCCATCCATTTATGAGTGCCATTCAATCAATGCCAGTGCCACCTATCAGTGCCATCCAATGGTGCCATCCAATTTGTGTTCGATGTCACAAAAAAAAAAAAAAAAAAGTATTCTATTTTGGTATCGGGAGTATTTGCGCGAGTACGAGTACTAGCGCAAATACTCGGTATCGGTCCCGATACCGATACTGGTATCGGTATCTGGACAACCCTAGTTTAAACTATTGTCTGCCCCCCCAACAGTCTGAGGGACAATAGAGGGCCAATAGAGGGTTGGCCCTACATCTCCTGAGGGCCCCCTGCCCTACAGCCTTCAGAGAAGCCAAATAGGTGCTGAAATACGATTTACTATACGCCATTTTTTAGAGTGCGGCAGCGTGAACATCTACCTGTACTAGAAGCTCAAGGCCCTTATTTACTACCTAAACTTTGACTGTGTTTCTGATCAATACATCTCACTGACAACATACACTACATAGCCAGACAGGCGACAATCCAATTTCTTGGTTGAGCTTTTTAACTTCCAGCCCACTCAGAGCAATTAATTAGCATTATTTCCTCTGTCCAACAAGCATAGGCATGTCCCAGGAAGATGTACAGCTTCACCACGGAACAGAACACTAATCTCCCCCACAAGACTGTCTGACCGTAACTACAAACCTCCCAGAAATAAATCGGTAAGTAAAGCTCCTAAACTGCATACTTGATGGTGCCTGGGTAAATATCAAAACCATTGCATAAGCATTACAGCAGGGCAACCAGCATTTTCCAGGAGATGTCAGCAATGAGTCTCCACAGGTTTTCCTTTAAAGTGAAAGTGCAGTGGGGAAAGATTAGAAGCAGTCAGCTGTTATTTTCTTTTTTGTTAGATTCACTTGAATTTTTCTGCCCTAGTGATTGCTGTCACTGGGACAAAGTGAGTCTGAACTCTAAATGAAAGTTTGTCCACCATTAGAGGGCTGGCATGCTGTCAAGATTTCTTACAATAGAAAGTAATATGATAAGAGCCAAGATTTTTGTGCCTTGGTTGGAAAATTTGAAGAGGAGTTTCTCCACAATGCTTACAGCTACAGATGTGAATGAGGACTTATTTACATATTCTGAACAAGCACCAGAAGCGTTTTTTTTTTTTTAGTGTGCATGGGCTAGGCAAGATTCACTTGAAGCGTGACCTGTAAATAGCACCTTACCTCAACTGATACACTAGGCATCACTGTACCCCCCCCCCCCCCCACATTAAAAGTAGAAGTAGGGCCAACCCTCTATTGGCCATACATCTCCTGAGGGCCACAGCAGTGGACTTCATTCTGTACTCCTGTGACCCAGATTCAGCCAACAGTGCTGGCAGACATCACCGAACCGGTCAAACCTCTGCAGGGACCCAAACGATGTTGGGATCCGCCCAAATGCCAGACTGGCAGCTGGCTCAGCCTCTCAGTTTACTAACGAGAGCCTGAACCAGTTGTTCCCACCTGCACAGACCGATGCTCCACTGGGTGCTGGAGGGACAGAGCTGTTGACTGACTCTCTGCTCCAAGCAGAACCGAGTGATCAGTGGTCTTCAATCACTTTGTTCTTGGTGTAGAGCACACATGTCAAACACAAGGCCTGCAGGCTGAACCCAGACCTCCAGGACATTTCATGTGGCCCTCACAATGCCATCGACAGCAGAGAGGAGGGCAGAACTACCCCTATAGATCCTGTGCCTCTCTGTGCAGCTGCAGTACCCCCCTTGTCTCCACCTCCCCTGGGTCTCAGCATTCAGTAGACCTTGGCATCTGACTCCAGCCCTCCTCCTGATCCTGGACTTTCTGATTCCCAACTTCTCCCTGGCAGAAGCACATGGTAAAAGGGGTGTGCTGCGATGTAAGGGCGGGTGGGGTTACTCTTGACATCAGATGTCAAGGGAAAGGGGAGTGACCTGGCCATCTAGTCTTACAGATACAACCGGCCATTTGAGGGTAAGCATAAAGCCGATGCGGCCCATGATGAAATTGAGTTTGACACCCCTGGTGCAGAACATCGATGCTGCTGCAATCTAGTTGAATATTTATGCTTTGTTTTTTTAACATTCTCGCATTTCTCTTTAAATCAAAAAAACACACACACCAGACAGGAGTATTTTTTTTCTCTCTGCCATTATTCCTGGGTTCCCTGCAAGACTTGGACCAGCTTTGTGACGTCAAGACAACAGCAGACTTTAGCCCCACAGGAGAAGTATAGCCAAAAGTGATTTAGCCCTACTTCTCCTTTAATGAATGATGTGTGCCCGCTCCCTCAGTCTCCTGGGCTATACGCAGGACAAGGGAAACACAACGCCAGGTGGGCAGAGCCAGATGCTTGAACTCAGAATTTTCAGTTGGGCACTTGGTGACCTCGCGTAAAAGGATAGCGGCACAGGACCAATGTACCTGGGCAGTGGATTGCAGCAGGATTACAATTAGGGTTGTCCCGATACCGATACCAGTATCGGGACCGATACCGAGTATTTGCGGGAGTACTTGTACTCCCGCAAATACCCCCGATGCCTAAATAGAATACTCCCCCGCCGCCGTATATCGCAAAGCCGCTGCCGCGTTAATCACTGCGCGGGGAACATTAGAGTCAGCTTTCGTTTGAATAGCTGTTTTCCCCGCCGCGCATAGACACTCCCCCTTGCTCGGGATTGGACGGATCTGTCCAATCGCGAGCAAGGGGGAGTGTCTCTATACACAGCGCGGCAGGGAAAACAGCTTATTCAAACGAAAGCTGACTGTAATGTTCCCCGCGCGGTGATTAACGCGGCGGCATCATTTAGGTACGGGGGACATGGCTGCGTATATGTTTGGGGACATGGCTGCGTATAGGTTTGGGGACATGGCTGCGTATAGGTTTGGGGACATGGCTGCAATAGGTTTGGGGACATGGCTGCAATAGGTTTGGGGACATGGCTGCAATAGGTTTGGGGACATGGCTGCAATAGGTTTGGGGACATGGCTGCATTTGGGGACACATTTAAAAAAAAGTATCGGTATTCGGTATCGGCGAGTACATAAAAAAAAGTATCGGTACTCGTACTCAGTCCTAAAAAAAGTGGTATCGGGACAACCCTAATTTTACAATAGATCAGCTGGGCAGGGAAGTATCTCAATCTAGGACATCCCAACAAAACAGGTGAGGATAAAACAAAAAACAGCAGTGCATATGTCAGATGGTGGCACCGAAGAGGGGCAGGGGAGACCTTCCAGTCAGTGGTTTAGTTCTGCTTTTGCAATCCATCTAAGACTTCTGTGCCCAGGGGGTGACAACACTGCTGTGTGATTTCATTACAGAATGAAGAGCGTTGTCACCCTGTTAAAGGAATTAGAGAAATAAAAGATCTAGTGTCAGGACTATATTACAGGATGGGAGACAAGGTCTTATGGGGTAATTCATTCCACTGGTCACAAAGCAAAGCCCCCCTAGAAAACAATGTCTGCTTGGGAGGTCCACCTGGCTGGGATTGGGAATGACATGTGGATCAGGAGGATACACAATCCTAGAGAGGGGAGATCGCAGTGTATCCGCCACCTGGAAGCGGCCTGCTCTCTGCTATGAAGTAATATGATCTCTCTACACCGCTCCTCTGTATTATGGCGCCATGAACTTTGTGTATTCTTCCTGTCTCCCCGCTTCCCCTCCCCCGATCACATCCAAACACGATCACCCCAGCGGCCTTCTACGGCCACCCAGCCCACCATTTCCAGAACAATTCTCACCTCCTTTCGGCATGATAACACAAGTCAGATCGCTGCCTCTACCTCTCCCCCCACCAACTTGATGGGCACGCGGCTCAGGGCCCCCAAACTAATGGCAGTCCTCCGCGCCTTCAGCGAAGAAATCATTATTCTCAGCTTTACTCATTCTCAAGATGCATTTTTATACATATACACGATACTCTCCTCCTGTCTACGTAAAGGCCAAAATAAACTACCCGATAATGAGGCCAATTTACTAAATAATAATTGTATTTTTAGACAGGCACTGCATTGGACAGCAAGTCTGACGCAATGGCCCCCATCCTGTCGGATCTCTAACATGCCAGGACTGTCCCATTACCACCATAGACTCGTTGTATGAGGACTGTATGGGGGACCCGGGACAGGGACAGGCGGGCGGGGGTGTTTAAATGACATTATTAGTAAAATTAGAGAATCCGGGAAGGACCCCGGCGGCGTGGTGACGTCATCATTCAGCGTTTACACGGAAGTGGTGAGCAGCGTTTCCGGGTCAAAGAGCTGTGTGTGGAGAGCTGGGATTTCGGGCTGTTTGTACTCCGCTGTGTTCAGGTATTGTGCGCCATTACAAATATCTAATAATAAAACGGTACCTGTGGCCTGTCCTTTGTGAGCCATTGCCTTTCATCACAGCGCATTTATCGGTGACACCATGCTAACCCGTATTATACTCTATGGGGGGGGGGATGTGTATGGCAACTAATTATCTTCTGTCTTTCATTTTCAACGTTGAAGGTAGTAGCTAATTGTTTGTGATGCACAGCTCCTCCAGATTCTGTGTGTGACAGTTCTAAATTCACCCCAATGTATCTATATTCAGCAGCAGTCTCTACATGGGGGTGGTGGGCAAGTCAATTTATGCTTCAGAAAAATGGCTGCATCAAAGGGCACTTTCATAATGGGGAGTTGGGCGCTGGCTGTAAAGCGCTGCTACTTTACTGTCATTATAGCAGCACTTTTTGGCCACTGGCAGGGCGCTTTTAACTGAAAAAGGGTTAAAAATGCCACTGCAGTAGCGCTTTGCCGGTGCTTTAGTGGCACTGCCCATTGATTTCAATGGGCAGAGGCGCTTTAGGAGCAATCTATACACCGTGTTCAAAGATGCGGCTTGCAGGACTTTTTTTTAGCGTCCTGCCAGTGCACTGCTCCAGTGTGAAAGCTCTCAGGCTTTGAGAGGGCTTTCACACTGGAATGACAGGAAAGGCACTTTGCATGCGCTATGGTGCCTGTAAAGCGGCTCAGTGTGAAAGTAGCCTAAAGAAACAAGCGCCGCTCCATTGGTGAGACAGGTGCCGGTCTGAAGAACCTATCTCCACTCCTTATTAACGTGGGTGTTCAGTCACTAATAGATCTACTCCCACCCCTTTCTAAGCCTATCGTATCTACCCTGTAAGGGAAGGATATACTTACCTATGCTGAGGGTGGTTCGGTGGCGGTATAGCACCGCTAAAAACAGCGGCGATATACCGTCGGATTTGCTGTGGGATTCGGCGGTATTAACCCCCGCTAGCGGCCGATAAAGGGTTAATACCTCTGCAGAGGCGCATTGCGGGCTGTATTGCCGCGGTTTCCCATTGTTTTAAATGGAAAGGAGCGGTATACATAGATTTTTTTTTTCTCTCCTGCCAGCGCATCGCCTCAGTATTGAAACCCCTCCGGCTTTCACATTGAGGTTGCTGGGCAGGAGTTTTTCAGGCGGTATAGCAGGGCTATTTTTAGCGCTGTACAGCCTGAAAAACTCCTAAGTGTGAAGAGGAGAGATCACCGGCAACAGTTGCCATGCCTGGGTGATGACGTCACCCGTAGGTTTACTATGGGGCATCTGTTGTTGGCTACACTGAAACTAGAGCTGGAAACCGGAGCAACTTCAGAATAGATTAATATGGACATCTTTCCTTTCCCGGGTAGATAGCATGGAGGTGGGAAGGGATTTTAGCTTGGTTAGGTTTTGACTGTAATTACACTTTATTATGATGCTCAGCTCATGAGTGAATATGGGGCCTTACTTTGTGTGATGTACCATACATTTGTCTTTATTTAACTTCAGATAAATAACTTATGACATACAAGGTGGTTTCAAAACTTGCTCTTTTTACAAGAAAGTACTTTATTTATCTACATTTACACACTGTCTCCTTGAAAATGGTCCCATTGCACAGCAGTACAGTGCCCCCAGCGTTCCTGCCACTTCTGGAATGTGTCCCTAAAGAGAAAGTAAACTCTCCTTGTGTGTTTTGTACCCATCTGTAAGCCTGTAAGAAGGCTTACCTATAGGTGCTGTAAATATCTCCTAAACTTGGACGGTTTAGGTCTAGGAGATATTTACTGTATACTGCGCCAATTACTTAATCGGCGCATGCGCTCTAAAGGTCTGGCTGCCCCTCCACGGTGCTCTCTGGTGCCCTCTGCCGCTTGACGGAGCCGTCGGCAGCAGCGGAGGTGATCGGATCCTGTCCCTGGGCATACATGGAGACAAGTGAGGGGAAGATGGCCCCCACCCATCCCATCTTCATATCATTACAGGGCGAAATGACATAAAATTTAGCATTTTAGTGCCAATATGAAATCTAAAGTCTTTTTGACCCCAGATCTCATATTTAAGAGGACCTGTCATGCTTTTTTTTCTATTACAAGGGATGTTTACTTTCCTTGCTATAGGAATAAAAGTGACCACAAATTATTATTATTTATAAAAAAAATTTAAACCGTGTCAAAATCAAAAAGTTTAAGTAAAATTAAATAAGAAAAAAACATATTTTTTTTTAAAGCGCCCCTCACTTCCGGCGAGTTTGCGCGCAGAAGTGAACGCATATGTAAGCAGCACCCGCATATGAAAAACGTGTTCAAACCACACATGTGAGGTAACGCCACGATCGTTGGAGCGAGAGCAATAATTCTTGCCCTAGACCTCCTCTGTAACTCAAAACTTGCAACCTGTAGATTTTTTTTTAAACGTCGCCTATGGAGATTTTTAAGGGTAAAAGTTTGTTGCCATTCCACGAGCGGGTGGAACTTTGAAGCGTGGCATGTTGGGTATCAATTTACTCAGCGTAACATTCTCTTTCACACAATAAAAAAAAAAATGGGTCAACTTTACTGTTTTTTTTTTTTATTTTTTCTTAAAAAAAAAAAGTGTGCTTGTAAGACCGCTGCGCAAATACGGTGTGCCAGAAAGTATTGCAACGACCGTCATTTAATGCTCTAGGGCAGTGATGGCGAACCTGTGGCACGCCGAGCCCTCTCTGTGGGCACGCAGCACGCCGCCAGGATAGCAGAGGGAATTTCACAGCAAGGCAGTCACTTGCACTGGCGGAGCAGGCACGGAGGAGCTGACTCCGTTCCTATCGCGAGTGCAATCAAGCAGTGTGAGTGCGATTGGGCAGTGGGGTGGCAGATGCGAGTAAAGCCCTCCCTGCATGCAATGAGGGCAGCCTATTGGAAAGGACACAGAGGGAGTGTCTGCTCTGTAAGCAGCGTGTGATGCCTGTGTAATGATGTGTATGGAGGAGAATAACTCCTCCCTTCCTGGACGTGGAGAGCAGCTTTCTGTGCAGGGGCTCGGTGCTGAAGCATGGCAATGTGGAGGACTTTGTACATACACAGGTAGGACAGTGCTATGGAGGAAAGGGGAAAGGAGGGGGAGCGAGGACACTGCTGTGTATGTGGGGGGGAATGTGAAGGAGCAGAGGACACGGCTTTGGGAAGTGCCTATGCATCCATCTCTGATCCCTGCACATGCATCCATCCCTGATCCCAGTACATGCATCCATCCCTGATCCCAGTACATGCATCCATCCCTGATCCCAGTACATGCATCCATCCCTGATCCCAGTGTATGCATCCATCCCTGATCCCAGTGTATGCATCCATCCCTGATCCCTGTACATGCATCCATCCCTGATCCCTGTACATGCATCCATCCCTGATCCCTGTACATGCATCCATCCCTGATCCCTGTACATGCATCCATCCCTGATCCCTGTACATGCATTCATCCCTGATCCCTGTACATGCATTCATCCCTGATCCCTGTACATGCATTCATCCCTGATCCCTGTACATGCATCCATCCCTGATCCCTGTACATGCATCCATCCCTGATCCCAGTGTATGCATCCATCCCTGATCTCAGTACTCTGAGCGTAACACACTCCTTTGAAAAAGCACAAAATGTTTTTTTCTGGGCAGAATTGTATGTTTTTGGTCCCTTAGGGCAGCCCTCAAAATTTCCACTCGCCTACTAGCATTTGGCGAGTGGATTTAAGCTGGGGGCGAGTGATGACAGGGTTGCATGACCAATCTCCCTCCAATCTGTGCCTACACTTAGAGTCCCGATGAGATTGGCGGCCGAAGAGGAAAGGTGCATGCTCGGGGAAAAGTAGTCTGGTGAGCCGCGCACAGGCAGAGCAGTACACAGGTGCTCTCCTTACAATTCTCATTTAGACATGGGACCTAACAGTATGACCTCTCTGAGCCTGCCCCCCTCCCCCGGGCCCCGACCAATGTAGCTGGAGAGCAGAAAGTAATGAGTGAGGTGGAGGATTGCAAAAATTACCACTCCGGTGCAGCGCTCACTGAAAGTTGCCCTGACATGAGAGCGGCAGCCTTCTAGTTTGTGAAGTTTTCTTCTCCTTGTGCTCCATGTAGGTGTCCACCAGTTCAGCCTGAGCACTGTGAACAGACTGGTCTCAATGTGTGCTGTGCGCTGTCAGTGTGCGCTGTGCTATGGTGTCAATGGCTGTGCAGTTGTGTGGATCTCAGCGCTGGATTGTACTTCCTCCCGCTGTGCTGCAGCTCCTCTCCTCTCTGCCAGCCTGAATAAAAGGGGGAAGTGGGGACATGCAAGCGTGGAGCCGCACACACAGGCTCCTGGTGATGAGATGAATGGGAGAGAGAGAGAGGATGGATGGGAGTTGCAGAGGAGACAGCAAGAGAATGGGGAAGAGACCCAGTTCTAGTGCCCTGTCCCTCTGGTCTGCCCCCAGTGCCCTGTCCCTCTGGTCTGCCCCCAGTGCCATGTCCCTTTTTGTTAAAGTTGTTGTTGGTAATATTTAATTTTGTAACTTGATTCTGCATAAAACATTGTCATTCCATGAGATAATCTACGAGGGGGTGTTTACGGGTGCAATTAGGCGCAAGGCAGTGTATGAATTAGGTGGGGCAACTGGTGGCGAGTAACTCTTGAGGCCTGGCTAGTGGCTCAGGACTTGAAATTTTGAGCCCTGCCTTAGGGCTCATTCAGTCGGATGATCAGTCCCTTTCTCGGTACAGAGCAGTTGGTAGGTTTAATTTCATGTTGGCACTTTGAAAAAAAATAAGTTGTTTTTGTGTCGCTGTTTGGGCACTCGGGCTCAAAAAGGTTTGCCATCACTGCTCTAGGGTGTTAAAAAAAATATATAATGTTTGGGGTTTCCAAGTAATTATCTAGCAAAAAAAAATGTTTTTAACTTGTAAACACCAAATCTCAGAAAGAGGCTCGGTCCTTAAGTGGTTATAATGCTGAATGGTTTCTATATTTTCGGTGGTTGAGCTTGTTGAAGATCTTCCTGATCTCTTGTCATCTTCCAGTGATGTTCTTCTGCTTTTTAACCACTTAATGACCGCCTCCTGCAGATACGTCGACAGAATGGCACGGCTGGGCACAATCACGTACCTGTACGTCCTCTTTAAATGCCCAGCCGTGGGTCGCGGGCGCGCGCCCGCGACCCAGTCCGAAGATCCGTGACCCGCGGACCTGATCGCCGCTGGAGTCCCGCGATTGGTCCCCGGAGCTGAAGAATGGGGAGAGCTGTGTGTAAACACAGCTTCCCCATTCTTCACAGTGGCAGCTTCATTGATCGTGTGTTCCCTGATATAGGGAAACACGATCAATGACGTCACGTGTCCAGCCCTGCCCCCCTACAGTTAGAAAAACATATGAGGTCACACATAACCCCTACAGCGCCCCCTAGTGGGTAACTACTAAACTGCACTGCCATTTTCACAGTAAACAATGCATTTTTATAGCATTTTTTGCTGTGAAAATGACAATGGTCCCAAAAATGTGTCAAAATTGTCCAATGTGTCCGCCATAATGTCGCAGTCACGGAAAAAAACGCTGATCGCCGCCATTAGTAGTAAAAAAATTTTTTTTAGATAAAAATGCAATAAAACTATCCCCTATTTTGTAAACGCTATAAATTTTGCGCAAACCAATCGATAAACACTTAGTATTATTTTACCAAAAATAGGTAGAAGAAATACGTATCGGCCTAACCGGAGGGAAAAAATAGTTTTTTTAGGGCTGTGGAAATTAACTATAAATTTTTTCGATTTAATCTTTAATTTTTTTGATCGATCAAAATTATTTTAATTTGTACTCACCTCTCCGCCGGCTTCAGGGAGTTCCGTCGGAGATCCGGTGATGTCACGGCCACCGGCGGGGCTTGCCGTGTCCATCTGAAGGGCTCCTTTGTTGTGCCTTCATATCTGCATGTCGGCGGGACCTTACTAACTGCCACAGACAAGGGCACTTCCCTCTATCAATCTGGGATTCTACAGACATCCACTGGGAGTTGTGATAGTTCCCCATCTACATGCCGACGGACTGATGTTTACGTCTCCTCATCTGGATTCAGCAGTGGTATCGTTGTACACATTTTTTACCAGTATCATACTTGGCTACATGTTTTTATGACTTCTTTTGCTACTGTTTGGTATTGCTCGCACCATTTTTACAGTTAATGTAGCTACATCGATTTTATCTCCAGTGCAATATTTATTTTGTTACCTACTTGATGACTATAAAAGTTTTAATGCTATTCCCATCGAGCTCTGCCTTTGTGTGTTTTTCATATCCTGCTATCCATTTTTCCAGTGTTCGGTAGCTGCACTGGGAATCAGCCTGCAAGGAAATCATCTAAAAGTAGTTGGATCTGTATGTGCGTTTATAATTAATCGAAATTAGTCGATTAATCGATAAAAAAAAAAACGATTAATCGAACACAAATTTTGATCAGTAACAGCCCTAATTTTTGTATATCTTTTTTGGGGGATATTTATTATAGCAAAAAGTAAAAAATATTGCTTTTTTTTCAAAATTGTTGCTCTATTTTTGTTTATAGTACAAAAACTAAAAACCGCAGAGGTAAACAAATACCGCCAAAAGAAAGCTCTATTTGTGGGAAAAAAAGGACGCCAATTTTGTTTGGGAGCCACATCGCACGACCGCGCAATTGTCAGTTAAAGCGACACAGTGCTGAATCGCAAAAACTGGCCAGGCCCTTTACCTGCATAAAGGTCCGGGTCTTAAGTGGTTAAGCACACGTGCCACTCAAAACACCTCAAACCACTCATTGCAGCATCGCCATAAGCTTGCCGAATGGTATTAAACGTCTCTGTGGCAGATTTGCCCAGTTTCACGCAGAATTTCACATTTGCTGTTTGTTCTAATGTGCTGTCCATGATGAATTAACAGACGTAGTAACTCATGTGGTCAGACTAGCACCAGTTGCACAGCTCCCGATGTACACAGGGTGATGTCTTTTGGCACACTGACTTATGAATGTCAGTGCTCCCTGTGACCGTGCATACAGCCTTGTGCTGCCAGCTTGTTTCCGTGTTAAACTAGTCTCCAAACGTTTTGCTACCACCTTGTACATATTGCAGAGCTGTTTTATCTGTTGTTTCTATGTAGGTTTTATTTTCTTCCAGGTTGTTGTATAGCCAGTTGAAGTGTTCTTTCAGGAACCATTTGGCCTGTTTTTTTTTTTCTGTAGCGAAACGCATGTGCATTAAACACAGGGGAAAGGCCAGGAAATGGTTGTCTGCAACGGCCCCCACGTATACAGAGTGGATTACATCTGTAAATGACTCTCTTGTCAGGGAACAACTCGCGTATAAGCATCGGGGTAGTCCGGGGAAGTTTGAGAATATTTGGGATCCCTGGTTGGATACTCCAGGTTTGGCACCATTGCGGCTGGTGCAAAATAGAATCCTTGGAGACAGAGCTACAGCAGCTACTAGGTTGTTCTAGATGGGTATATCGAATAAGGATTTAATGGGCTGGTGAGAAGGGGGGGGGGGCACCATTGTTTTCGTGCAGCTTCTTGGAAGAGGTAAGCCATATGGTAACGGGTTCCTGTGGAGTTAGGTCTCTTTTTTTTCGTTATATGCAATAGTTGAAAACATATTAAGAGTACACCTAATTTGCATAAGATTTGGGTGAATCGACATAACACTGCCTGTGTAGACCACTGTATAACTGCTTCTGGAAATAGTGGAGGAAACAAATGCAGGGCTGAAGAGTATAACTGTGCTGTATTGCTCTTTTTTATGTGCCCGATGATATGTGAAATTTTGTTTTGTAGTATATTTTGTAACGCATCCTAAAAAAAGAAACAAATTGTTTGTGTATGTTTGATATGCCTGTCTTCAATAAAAAAAAAAAAAGTATCTGATTTAAAAAAAAAAACCACAGGGGAAATGAACATGGAAAGTATAAAGTTTGTCAATTTCTCCCGTGTTTGTCCTGAGATTGGCACAACCACCGTGAGGAAATGCTCTTTCTTTTTTTTTTTTTTACTCCAGCTTCCTGTCACTTAAAAATAGTTTCTAAATTTCAAAATCATTTAGGTAAAGAGGGCAGGCTAGAAATTGAAATGCAATGTGGAAATAAGTATGATTTTACATTTTGACCCTTTATACTGTTTAAAGCGGAGCTCCACCTAAACAGGGAAGCTCTGCTTGATTTCACTGCGCCCAACCCCCCCCCCCCCCTCCCCTCCACTTCGGTGTAAGATTGGAGCAGCAATCTCTGAACATTTCCAGCCCCTCCTACGACATCCAAAAGATGCTTGATTTTATTAAGGTCTGGAGAATTTCGAGGCAAAGTCAACACCTCAAACTCGTTTTTTTGTGCGCCTAAAACCATTCTTGAACAAATTTTGCAGCGTGGCAGTATGCATTATCCTGCTGAAGGAGCCAACTGCCATCAGGGAGTATTGTTTCCATTCCATACTGTTTTGGGAGTACCTGGTCAGCAACAATAATTAGGTTGATGAGATGCATGCCAAGTAACATCCACATGAATGGCAGGATCCAAGGTTTCCCAGCAGAACATTGCTCAAAGCATCACACTGCCTCCACCGGCTTGCATTTTTCCTCCATAGTGCATCCTGGTGCCATTTTGTCTTCATTGCACCCACTGTCACATTTTGAAAATGGTGCAGCAGTGCAGAGCTCTGCCCACACAGCCACGTACAATTTTTCACAGATTCCTGTGAATTTGGCACTTTGCAGATGCACTTGTGGGTTGCGAGCGTACTGATTAGCCAACTCGTAGTCCATTCACTCCCTCCAGCTTGCAATCTGACAGCTCCTACAGAGGTACAGGATAAATGCTGAAGGAAGACTGCAGGAGCTTGAAACTGCACCTGCAATCTGGGGTGTGTAATAGGGGGCGCTGTGAACTTAATTTGTATAAAATGTTGTGCTTATGAAAATAAAGTGCATAGTGCTCAAGAAATGATGACTAGTTAATAATCCAGTGCTGAAATAACAGTGATTTAAAATATTTCATCCAAAACAAATATTTCATCAAAGATCAAAAGTCCATAACATTTTTTTTGTGATGCAACTTCAATCTTTACACCATCACCAATGGCAAAAACTTCACGAGAAAAACACCCGGTGGATGTGAGTGGAATCAATCACCAGGCCATCGTGACCTCTTTAACTAAATAGAAGGTCAGGCTTTTTTTTTTTTTTTTTTAATGTGGGTCCAGTCTGTGGTCTTGCTGGTATATCAGAGGACATGTGGCTGGAATCTGCTAATACTCCACTGCAGTAACAATCAGAAAAAATTAAAAGACAGGACCATAGCGTAATACAGTTTAATTAAAAATAATCGTTTTTAAAAAACAAGTAGTCGTTCACATTGTTAGGTGCCTTTCCTCGGCACTGGAGGTATAAAGCATCCGTCACCAGGTAAATGGAGCCGTCCCGCTCGCGCTGTATTGATCGGCGTGCGTTCAACCGCCGTGGTAAGATAGAAGTGGCCAGAAGTAACGTGACCGGGATGCGCCTCGACGTACGTTTCCTCTTCACAACGTCAACGACATCATCAAACGCCGATCAATACAATGCGAGTGGGACGGCTGTTCTTTCCTTTTAACTGGTGACAGATGCTTTATACCACCAGTGCAAGCGCACACATAGCTGATGCATAGGGGGAGATTTACTGGTGCGGTGCAGCTGTGCATTATAACCTTCTAGGTTTTATTGTCCATTAAACAGGCTGAAGTTAGAAGCTGATTCGTTACTATGCACAGCTGCATCAGATTCTGTGCACCAGTTTTCGTAAATCTCCCCTATATTGTCTTCTGTGTGCACACACATGTATCCGAGTATTGCATTGTAACAATTGCCAGCTTCCCAGGCTCTAAAGTAGTGGTGCAACGGTTCACAGTTGATCCGTGATCCAAACGGGTCACCCCCTTCGGATCGGCACACACTGTGATTGTGGATTGCCGCGGCTCTGGAGCTAGGCCGAAGCCGCGGCCTTTCCTAATGTTATGGCAGACCTACCTGAGGGGAGGGGGGGTGTGTCTTGCCTGAGGGGGGGTGGTGTGTCTTGCCTGAGGGGAGGGGATGTCGGTCGGTACTACCTAGGGGGGGGGGGTGTCTGCACTGATGCGGGTGTCTGCACCGAGGGGGTTCTTTACTGAGGGGGGACTATAGTTGGTGGGGGGGGGTGACACCATTTTTTTTTCTGCCCTGGGTGACACCAACCCTAGTGAAGCCACTGCAGTGGGGGATATGTGGATTTTACATTGGGGGGGGTGTGGATATTACAGTGGGGGGGAACTTTTTTTTTTTTTTTTTTGCCGATCCGAAAATGATCCGATCTGTGACTCCTGATCCGAACCGTGAGTTTTTTGATCCGTTGCACCCCTACTGTAAAGAATAGGAGGATTTAGTTCCACTTTAATCACCAGACAGATTTTTTTTGTTTGCCATGGTGACCAGGTTTTTGTACGTTTCTGTGCTTGGTGTTGTAGATCATACCACAATATTTTCTAGACTTAAGACTTTCCAGAAAATAACATATGCAGTCCCCTCAGAAGCCTGGTTAGAAACCACCAAGTCCTGTGCTGTTGCTAAGATGTGGAAACTATTGATTTTACACCTGAACTGCTGGGAGTGAGCAATCCACTGGTTTTTACATGCTAGCAACAAGTCGGGACATAGGGGTTGCTATTGAGTTTTTAGACGGGCTTCTGAGTGGACCAAGATGGCCTACAGGTGAAACGGTAGGTCCAATGCACATGTGTTTATGAAGATAAGCAGCATTTTTTTCTGCCAGGGTTGGGAAGAAAAAAATACCTCTAATGTTGCCAGGTTAATGAGTGTAGTGCGTTTGAGCATAAATGCATTATAGTATTAATTATTCTATCCATTAAAATATGTTTACACAAATAATTTCTGCTCGTAACGAGCCATTGACGTTTTTTAATTCAAATTTTTTTTTTGCCTGTAAATGTTCCTTTTCAAATATTATAAAAAAAATGGTGAACATCAGTATAAGCCGTGTGTTTTAAGTTCCATGTACATGAGGCCTAAAGTAATATTCATTTTATAAAAATGCAAAGATTTTTAATATCCACTGGTCTCTCTTAAATAGGCTATTTTCTGTAAAAGGTGAACTTGGCATTTAGATGTGTTCTGCGTTTTAAATCTTTTTATTCATTTTAAATACAATACAAAATACCTTTTACGAAAGAGAATATAAATCCAAAAAGTAAACAATACTACCGTCAAAAAAGGGCAGATAGTTAACCTTCATCAGTCACCAATACCCCTTTTTGGTCCTTTATTATTCTGTCTAAAAGGCCTCAGTCAACTGCATATATATATCAGTGTGTAGGCATAGAAGTACATGGCGTAGGCATAGAAGGGAGTCTTGAGGGCCAGTGGTTGCATGGTTAAAGCAGAGTTCCAGCCTTTTTATGTTTATTAAAAGTCAGCAGCTACAAAAAGTATAGTTGCTGACTTTTAATAAACAGACACTTACCTGCTCCACGGGCCAGCGGTGCAGCCGCCCAGAGTGTCGCTCCTCAAACGCCTGGGGGGCTTCGATCTCAGGTAAGTCGATCATAATGAGCTGGTTATGTTATGACTCGCATTTTTTTTTTTTTTTTTTTTTTTTTTTTTTTAATTATTGAGGGTTTACTTCCTCTTTAAGATTAACATTAGGAACAGGTAAGATGGTTTATAGAATTATAGGTGGGAGGGGGATCTGCAAAGGGCAGAAAAGAGAGGGGAAATATGTCAACGATAGGTAGGCATAGTCAGGAAAAGGGTATAGGGGGGTGGGTGGGTCTTGGGCCCTCTTCTGACCATCACCACTTTTAAAGTGGTCAAAGGGAAGCAGTTAGGAAATTGGTAAGCGGTTGTGAAATTCCTAAAATACGTTGGAAGACAGTCCACGTGGCCCAGATCTGGGTGTAGTATTTAAAGCACCAGCAGAAGTTCCATGTAATCCGATTCAGTGGTATTGGTAGGTGGATTGAGTGAATGCCAAACCGTGCAGGCTGCTGTAAGGAAGTGACGAAGGGGCTCAGGAGCAAAGAAAGTAAGACCATTTTGGACTGGTTGGGTACAATAATCCTAGTGATCTTGGTGTGGAGATTTAAGTCCCAAAATTTCTTAATGGGAGCAAAGGGCGTGAAGAGTGACGGCTGACCTCTCCATCAAAGGTCAGGGACCAAGGGTTTTGATGGAGTTGAGTATGTTAGGGCATCAATGTCATCTAGTAGGGTTCTTGAAATTTTAGTTTCTTAGGTCTTACTTGCCAAGGACATTTTGTGTTCGGATAAAGGCCTTGTCCCAGTCCTCTGTATGGAAAGATTACCAAGTTTGCTAGACCGTTAGGCCCCTTTTCACACGGACGGATAGAATGGTGCTTTTAGCTGTGGATTTTACCTGCGTGGGTTCCCCCTCCAGGAGCATAGCAGGCCCTTGGGTCTACTATGGATTTTAAGGGGAACCCCCGTACGCCGAAAAAGCGGCATGGGGGTCCCCCCAAAATCCATACCAGACCCGTATCCGAGCACGCAGCCCAGCCGGTCGGGAAAGGGGGTGGGGACGGGCGAGCGCCCCCCCCCCTCCTTACCCATGCGAGGATGCATGCCCTCAACATGGGGAGGTAGGTGCTTTGGGGCAGGGGGGCGCCCTGTTGATGAGGACAGGGCCTCTTCCCGACAACCAGCTTATCGGAATCTGGGTGCCCACTTTAATAAGGGGGGCCCCCCCACCCTAGGTGAATGAGTATGGGGTTTTATTAGTCATCTCCGGGGGGGCGTTCTGCCGGGGCCCCCGCTTTCTTCCTTTAAGCTCTTTTACAAGTGAGGGCCCCGGGCTTCTTCGGGGGGGGGGGGGGGTCCCTCTCTTCATTCATTCACTCCTCCCCTGTTCACAGAACATGTTAGACTTTGTGCAAACAATGCAAGGACTTTTGTCACTAGAGGAAGAAAAGGGTGGACCCCCATCAGTACTTTTTTTTTTTTTTTTTTTTTTTTTTTTTACCAGTGGATTGAATAACAACAAAACTTTCACAGATCCACACAAGCGATGTGGATGCAGTGATCTTTCCCACTGCACAATAGTAGGTTCTAACAGCTTGGACTCTCCCAGTCTGTTGAACAAACAGCAGTACACACCAGTCAACCTGCAAGTATTCAGTATGGGTATACTCCGCTTTAGACCCGAAGCCCATGCAGTGCTGGAGCTAGTCTCTCTGACTCTACTAGTCGCTGTTATTTTTTTAGTTTTGCCCCCCCCCCCTTCTTTCTCGTTATAAGTAAGGGTGATGTTTACTAGCCCTGACAAATTATTAGTAACTCCAGAAAATGCAAACCTCTTTTTGATATGAACCTTTTTTACATTTGCAATCATATTGACAATTCTTCAGCATTACTGTACATGTGATATTAAAGCGGAAGTCCACACAAAAATGGAACCTCCGCTTTTCGGAGCCCCCTCTCCGGTGTCATATTTGGCACCTTTCAGGGGGGGTGCAGATACCTGTGTATACAGGTATTTGCACCCACTTCTGGGCATAGACCCCTGCGGTGGTCACACCACTTTGTGTCGTCGCCCCCCCACGCTGTCTTCCCCGGAAACGCACAGGTCCCAGAAGACAGCAGGGACCAGTGAGGACACGCAACGCGACTCGTGCATGCGAATTAGGGAACCCGGAAGTGAAGCCGCAACGCTTCACTTCCTGATTCCCTCACTGATGATGGTGACGGGGGCAGCCGAGAGCCAATCGATCGGCTTTGGCTGCCGACATCGCGGGCACCCTGGACAGGTAAGTGTCCATTTATTAAAAGTCGACAGCTGCAGTATTTGTAGCTGCTGGCTTTTAATATTTTTAGGCAGTCCTCCGCTTTAAGGCAGGGGGGTAACCACAATGAGTTGCACATATTGTTTTCCTATTATGTACTATTCCCAGCTTCTATCAATTTTGACCCACTTTCCATTCACTATTGTTCATGTGTACACTTTCGTTGTGTAAGCCTTCTTTGTTTTTCTTATTTCTGGATGTGTGCAAACCTCTCCTCCTTCCTTCTTTTTTTTTTTTTTTTTTTTTTTTTTATATATATCCTTCCAATTTACTTCTATTCACTGCGGTTTCTTTTCTTTATTATACTAACCTCTTTGATCAAGTTTCCACCATCTTTTTTTCAGACCGCTTTTATCAGTCTTTACATATTTTTCCTTTTCTCTTTCCTGGATATTTTATTTACCATACTGCTTTTATTCATAAGGTGATCTATACTCGCTCGCTCTTTCTTTTGAACATTTTGACTTGGCCTCATTCCATTTTATCTATTGCTTCTTACACTTGTGCATTTGTCCTTTTTTGTAAAGTTTAATAACAAAATACCAAGCCAAGCCTATTGTTCATAATCTGCTATATTTGCCATATTTCTTTTTCATTATTTACATTTTCTGTTTGCATAAACCTCTAAATGTCTTCTGCTATGTAATGAACATTGTTTTCAGAGCCTGCATGATTTGGACCCCTGCCTGCCTAATCATTATCATTCTAGGTCATGGTGTTCCAGCCAAACTCCTCACAAAAATATATACAGATTTATCTTTTTCAAAACTCTCCATGATTGTGACAAGCACAGTGCTGACAGTTTAGAGCCCATTACTTGGGGTAGTAAGCATTTTGTTTTTTCCTTTTAGGTGATGTGGTCCCATACATTTTATGTACACAGTCACTTTCTTTCCCCACTATGTTCCTATGTGAAGCTCTTCAACTGATTCATCATTTTGTCAACATTATTTACATTCAGCTGCAGCGTTCCAACAGCACACATACAGTCAGTCCCCGGGTTATGAATCAATAGGGACTGTAGGTTTGTTCTCAAGTGAAAATTGTGTGCAGGTTGCAACAGTTCCTTTTCTAAGTGTGACGTCGGCCTGTGCAGGGATGTGGGATGTTCTGGACGCTTCTGGGCATGCAGTCATGTTTTCTGGGGCTTTTCTGGCCATGCAGTACTGCAGTGTGGGATGTGTTCAGTGCTGCAAGATAGCAGCTCGGAGGTATCCAAGACCAGCGTGAAGCACAAGCGGCCGGCATTGAGGTCCGTTCGTAACGCAGGTGTTCGTAACTTGAGGACTGCCTGTACTCTAAAGCTGGACATGCATGGATTGGAACTCAACCAGTTTAGCAGGGATGAATTTCAATCCATGTGTGGACACTGCAGTTGAACAGAACCAATCAACTTCTTTTCAATGCCGTGTAGGATAAAAGCTGCAGGCAAAAGGCTGCGGCACTGATCTATGTATTCTTCGTTCTGTCAGAATGCAATAGCACAGCAGGGAGGATTCCGCCCACCACCTAAAATGTGTGAAGGGAAGAATCGGTTGAGTTGTTGTTTTTTTTTTTTGTCAGCTGGCTGACTGAATGGAAAAACAACCCTGTGTTGTCAGTTTGAAGCTCATACACATATATTGTACGTCACAAAAAGGGGTTGACAGAACACCCCACAGGCCTCATTCCCCTTAAATGCTGGCTCTTTTGCTTACAGTAAGAAATCCCCTGCTGATAGCAAGGATGTTAGGATGTCGGCGGGTGCCAGCCTCTAACAGTCGAGGCTAAAACAGACCATTGTCCATTTAGGTCAGATTCTGTTATTTAACCGGTTCCCGACCGGCTCACGCAGATAAACTGCGGCAGAATGGCTCTCCTGGGTGAAATTGTGTGTGTGTGTATGTATGTATGTATGTATGTATATGTATATGTACAGCTTTGCCCAGGAAAGTCACCAGAGTGCCTGATGGGCGCGGCCGGTGGGTGCGATTGCTGCTGGCCATGTGCGATCGCGTGCATGAGCGCCAACACACAAATCCCTGTGCTGTCAGAGGAGAGAACACAGATCGTGTGTTTCTAAAAGTAGAAACTGCGATCTGTCATCTCTCCTAGTCACTCCCCTCCAAACACACACTTAACCCCTTGATCGCCCACTAGTGTTAACCCCTGCCCTGCCAGTGACATTTATACAGTAATCGGTGCATATTTATAGCACTGATCGCTCTATAAATGACAATGGTCCCAAAAATGTGTCAAGTGTCCGATCTGTCCATCGTGATACCGCATAAATTTGCAGATCACCTTTATTACTAGTAAAAAAAATGAATAATAGATGAAAACATTTGGTTGGGTACAGCATTGCTGTGCTCTGGTCAGGAAGGGGGAAACATCTTACGGGGCTGAAGTAGTTAAACGGAACCCAAATAGACATGTTCTGTTTAAAAAAAATAAACAGACCTGAATGGACAAGGATATTAACAGATGATTGTTTACCTATATGAATGCATTGCTGTATGTTTTTTTCATCCCTCAACAGACAAATGAAAAACGGAACACCCGTGTGAAAGGCATCTAACTGCATTTCTGTTATTAAGAAAAGTAACGGAATTACTGCAGATTTTCCGTATTTGTCATTTATGTTCTATTGTCAGTATGTATCTTCACTGCAGGTATAAAATGGCAGAACTGAGCTATACGTAGTGAGACACCTTTTAATATGCTCGAGGTATTGCTGGGTACTAAAGTTAGCAGATTGGGTTAACCAGTAGATTATTTGGATGCCTGCTTTTGTCATTTTGATTCAATTTGGAGAAATCATTGTAGTTAATGGTCGTTTAGTCTTTACCTCTTGGGTACATGTACATGAGTACAAGACATGCCTATATCTGGGAACATATAAAACACGCACAAGAGGACGCAACTCCTTGTGCATTACCACTAGGGTTGTCCCGATACCACTTTTTTAGGACCGAGTACAAGTACCGATACTTTTTTTCATGTAGTCGCCGATACCGAATACCGATACTTTTTTTAAATGTCATGTGACAGTTTTCAAACCACAATACAGACTAAGGATATTTTCTTTAGAATTATGAAGAACTCTAACTCAAGACATTATAAAAGAATAAAAATGAGTAAAAATGAATAAAAATGTTTTATTTGCTTGTCACGCAGTAGTAAAAAACTCAAAGAATTTTCATAGAACATGTTGATAAATACAAAAAAAGTATTCTATTTAGGTATCGGGAGCATTTGCGCGAGTACGAGTACTCCCGCAAATACTCGGTATCGGTCCCGATACCGATACTAGTATCGGTATCTGGACAACCCTAATTACCACCATTTTTGTATTTATTTTTAACAGATAAAGGTTTATTAAATTACTCGCACATCAATTACAAGATCACATAAGAGTTTGCACAATCCAGATCCATCACATAAGGGTCAAAAGTAGGTTTACGCAATAACTCATAATAACATTCACAGAAAAGCATCGAGAAGGAATAACGGGGGTACCTAATCACACAATGCCTTCTCCAAAGACTAATGGCCGGTACACACTAATCGGGTGACCATTTTCATCAGCGGCATGATCATGCAATTTTCTGATGTGTACACAAGTTTCGACAACCGATTCGAATTAAAATTTCCAAAGGGACAAACGCCCATGTTTTTCTTGTATGGGGACAGAACAAACTATTTTCATTTACTGTATAAAATTTTTGTGCAAGAAATGGCAGATACAAAAGACTGTACATAAACAACAAATGACAAAAAAAAAAAAAGCTTTTGTCATACGTGAATTTTCGTACATTGATCTATCCTTGGTTCCCCACTTGCTGTGAAACATTGAGGAAAACCGGCCGATCATTCATCCGATTTTTCTCATAGTGTTGGGCTTTAGAGTTCACCCAACCACCTTAGAAAGAAGCATACCACCATGCAATTTATTGAATCCCAAAATACAAATGGACACGAATAAGTTATTTAAAACTGCAGGCATGCATTAAACAAACTTCAGCCTTGGGCGATGAGTCCCACCTTAAGACCACCTGGTAGGAAAGCGAACACATTTTGGGAGTTGATCTGAGTAGATCTGCTCCTGAAGAAGCATGCGCACCCAAGTACCTTTTTTGGAGCTCCTTGGTTTGAGCACTGGAATGTTGTGGTGGTTGAGCATCTGGGAACATATACAATACTTTGAATATCTCCTTAGTACATGTTGTGCCTTCTAAATTTCACTGCCTCCAATTTTACTAGATTGGTATTGTCTAGAGCACGTTTTTCAGAATTTCACCCCATTTTAGTATTTCCTATACTTTCATGTTGAGAATATAGTGTTTCATTTACAATGTGTTCAAAAGTAAATTAAACAGAAGTCTAATGTTGCACAGGTAGTTGGACCAATGCCGAAAGTAAAGCGAAGCAGGAAGCCTCCTCCAGATGGATGGGAGCTGATAGAACCTACATTGGATGAACTTGATCAGAAAATGAGAGAAGGTAAGGAGGCATACCTCTGTGTAGTTATTACATTCCCCAAAGTAAGGAGGAGCAAAGGCATCCCTCACGCTGTATAAAACTATAGCCTAGCCCACAGTATGTTTATTCATTCATAGTTACATAGTAGGTGAAGTTGAAAAAAGACACAAGTCCGTCAAGTCCGACCTATGTGTGTGATTATATGTCAGAATTACCTTGTATATCCCTGTATGTTGTGGTCGTTCAGGTGCTTATCTAATAGTTTCTTTCCTGAGACCACCGCCTGTGGAAGGGAATTCCACACCCTTTGCAGCTCTTACAGTAAAGAACCCTCTACGCAATTTAAGGTTACACCTCTTTTTTTTCTAATTTTAATGAGTGGCCACCTGTCTTGTTAAACTCCCTTCTGCCTAAAAGTTTTATCCCTATTGTGGGGTCACCAGTATGGTATTTGTAAATTGAAATCATATCCCCCCTTCTCAAGCATCTCTTCATCAGAGAGAATAAGTTCAGTGCTTGCAGCCTTTCCTCATAACTAATATCCTTCAGACCCTTTTATTAGCTTTGTTGCCCCTCTTTGTACTCACTCCATTTTCGGTACATCCTTCCTGAGGACTGGTGCCCAGAACTGGACCATATACTCTAGGTGCGGCCTCCCCAGAGTCTTGTAGAGCTCGAGAATTATCGTTTTATCTCCTGGAGTTAATACCCTTTTTAATGCATGCCAATATTCAATTTTTTTTGTTAGCAGCAGCTTGGCATTGCTTGACTAAAACTAGCGGGAGCCATTCGCTCCAGCTCTGTTAAAACCTGTGAGTGGAGGGTGGGGTCGATCTGGGCTGTGTGTCTGACTAGACGCAAACAATGTGGCTTTGGATTGGACGCATAGACAGGTGCCCCTATTGGAAGCAGCTTATCACAGGGGCACTCGGGGGGGGGGGGGGGGGGGGGGGGGGGGGGGGGGGGGGGGGATGAGCCAGGAGTGCTAGCATAGGACTCAAAAACAAAAGAGGTGGAAGAGATAGAGGCCACTCCTGTGCAAAACCATTACACAGAGCAGGTAAGGTGTGTGTTTATAAAAAAAAAAAATAATTTGTGTCAATTTAGTTATTCATTTTAGTGATGGTTAATTTCAAGGTGTGCCAGAGTTAAGAGGAATACTAAATCAGTAATATTTTTTTTCCCTTGCATTCTACTAGAATTCGCAGTACTATTCTTTTTATGGGTGAACAGTTTTAAGTATATTTGACAAAATTGCATTTTTTGTTCTCCAGCTGAAACCGAGCCTCATGAAGGGAAGAGGAAAGTGGAATCTCTGTGGCCAATATTCCGTATTCATCATCAAAAAACTCGTTATATATTTGACCTCTTTTACAAGAGAAAAGCTATAAGCAGAGGTAAAAGGTTCTTCTTTTTAATTTTTTTAAGGTATCTTCTTGATGAATACCGTATTTTCCGGCGTATAAGACGACTGGGCGTATAAGACGACCCCCTAATTTTCCAGGAAAAATTTTGATTTTGGGATATACTCACTGTATAAGACTACCCCCTTCTTACTAGTCTTTCTGGAAGCTGAGGGGCAGCCAGAACCGCTGACAGAAACAGGGTTTTTCAAATCTCACTGTGCCATTACATTCCTCACTGTGCCATTACATTACATGCCCAGACTGTGCCACTGTGCCATTACATGACCCCACATTGCCACTGTGCCATTACATGACCCCACATTGCCACTGTGCCATTACATGCCCCCACATTGCCACTGTGCCATTACATGCCCCCACATTGCCACTGTGCCATTACATGCCCCCACATTGCCATCACTTGCCCCCACTGTGCCTGAACTTGTTGCCCCCCCCAGTGCAATAACACTCACTTTTTTTCCCCAGCGCTGACAGTCTAACATGCTGCGATCGCGAGCGTGTATTGATTTCAAAGCCGCGCCTTCACTGCAGAGTGTTCTGTGATAGGAGGAACAAAAATCTTCCCAGCAGCGCCTCTGTTATGTTTTCCGCCTATCACGGACGTCTTCTCATCTCGTCCGAGGATGAGAAGGCATCTGTGATAGGAGGAACAAAGAACAGAGGTGCTGCTGGGAAGATTTTTGTTCCTCCTATCACAGAACACTCTGCAGTGAAGGCGCGGCTTTGAAATCAATACACGCTCGCGATCGCAGCATGTTAGACTGTCAGCGGTGGGGAAAAAAAGTGAGTACTGAGACTGTACCCGGCGTATAAGACGACCCCCGACTTTGGATGCATTTTTTTGCATCCAGAAAGTCGTCTTATACGCCGGAAAATACAGTAATAAAGTTTAGCATTGTTTATATTTGGGAAAATCAACACTGGATTTGAGTTTGGAAGTGTAAATCAATCATTATGATTAACCTTTTTAGAGATACCACAGAACTACCTGTAAGTTGTAAGAATCAAGTGAGTGTTTCAGCCCACTGGTGTCCAGCAAGTAAATCAATTATTGCTTTTAGCAGAATAGAATTTTAAAGTAGTATTAAAGTCTTTTAGTTTAGCGCCTTGAGCACAATA